>NC_079335.1:129266642-129567059 GCF_029582105.1 Oenanthe melanoleuca
ATTTTTTTTTTTTTTTTTAAAGGTTAGACTCAAAATAGCACCCTAAGAGCAAAATCACAAAATCATGCCCATGTGATTTGTGGGGTTTAGGTCAGTGTTTACTGCAGGGAAATTATTACCCTGTAATAGTGCAGGGATTTTATTTTTGTTTTTAAGAGAAGCTTTATGTAGCAGTGCTTTATAATTAACTGTAGAGGTAGGTTTCTTTTACATTTGTCTGATTAGAATACAAGATGTGTTGGGTATACATGTATTTCTAGAAGTGAAAGTTTCTCTGTTGAGGAGTTAAGTCAAAGTGAAATGAAGCTGCTCATTAAATTATGTGTATTGTATCTTTGCTGAAAATGGTTGTAGGTCTAAATAATTTGCTTCTGAGCTTTAGTGGCTCAGCATGCTGTGAATATTAACTGAAAGCCTTTTTATCAGTTTGTTGATTAATGTGTTTTATTTATGGTTAGTGGTAGAGTTCTGGTTAATTCTACTAATGGCTTTCTTCTGTCCTTGTGCTTTTTTCCCCCCTCTTTGTACTACTTCTAAAAATCACTTTGCAATCTCTTTGGAACACATGCTTTGCTCTGTTTGAGTTCCTTGAAGTGCTGTGCACAGTTGGGAACAATGAAAATTATCAAATATTACAAGTAACATTTAAAGTAATTTCTAGATGGTGAAAAGTAGACAAGATTAAACTAAGGTGGTATGTTGAGGGTTTTTGTATGTTTTGGTGAGAGGTTTTTGGGTTTGTTTTTGTTTGTTTTGTTTGTTTAAGGAAAAGAAATGGAAAATAACTTATCAATAACTTAAAAAAAAAAATAGAAAGGAAAATTATCCTTGTTTTCTTCCAGAATTCTGAATCTGTTTTGGGTTAATTTTAGGATTCCCACCATTGCTCAGCTGTTGCAATTTTTGTGTAAGATATTGCAAACAGAACTAAATTCCAAATCAAACTTGCAGGAAACAAAACTTGCTTTGCTACATTTAAACAGAAATGGTGAGTAGAGATTCCTAGTGGCAATTAAATCTACACAATTTGCTGGAGCATAATATAAATTCAAACAGCAAGTCCATAAACGTGCTTGACAACTAATTACTTCATTCAAGAGAAAACTGCCTCCTCCTTTGTTTGATGCCAGCACCATTCTGTGCCTATTGTGTGTGTGGCAGCAGCTGTATAAAACGATTTCCTATACTGTGAATACAGTTAATTGCTGCAGCTATTGCTTCCCTTGGTGGAAGAAAACCTGCATGCCATTTGAAGGGAAAAGGAGAAAAGGAAAAAAAGTCCTTCAGGATTGGAATTGTAATTGTGGGTTTGTTTTCTCCAGTCTTTGTCAAGGTAGCTGGGCTCTGAGCCTGCCAGTGAGTGGAAGGTTGCTGTCCTTGTGAGGAATGCAAAGCCAACAGTGTGACATCTGTGAGCAGACACTCATCCCCATGAGTCACTGGTGACGAGTAATGCTCTTGGTTATTCTCAGACACAGGAGTGTGTTGAGAAACGTTTTTCATGAGATGCATCTTTCTCCACAGCCTGGACCTGTTTGCCACTTCATTAGCACTGTCACTTCTGTATTTAATTTGCCGAGGGAAGTGACAGCTTAGTGTGTTCTAGGCACATCCTCTTTCAGCTACCCTGCAAAAGTCTCAAGCTGCTCAGAATGTGAAAGATGTGTTGGACTCTTTCTTCCTAGCTCCTGTTAACCCTCCTTACTCTCCTGAAGATGAAAATAAAGGAATAGGCTAATGTATAGATTTTACTTTCTGTCTTTGTTTTTTCTTTAATCTTTTTAGTATTTTCTGTCTACAAAATAATTATAAGAATGGGTAGATACACTTTTCAAATTGATTATTAGTGCTTCCTTTAGGAACCACAGTTGAGTTGTGTTTCAAAGGAGAAAGAGCTATAAATTCAGAACTACTTTCAATCCCTGGTATAAAAAAGGGAAAGCTCTAAAATATTTCAATTCCCCTTCTGAATATTGTAGGTTTGTTAGTGTCTGGGTTTTTTTTTCAAAAATCAGCTCACAAACTTATTATGTTGATTACTGGTGTCACATTACAGACAAGCTGGAGAGCATGGCTAAACATAAAATGTACAAACTTTCCCATGTCTGTGATCCTGGACAGGCAGAATTTGGGACACATCTTTCTGACTCATTTCATCTGTGAATGAAACCAGGCTGGTAATCATCCAGGAGCAGGCATTTGGTGTGTGCCACATGATAGTGGTGTTTAGCCTGTTACCAAGTGTCACAACTTACCTGATGCTATGCAGGAACACATCTACAATTGATCTGAATCCAGCTGCACTCTTTGCTAATATAATTTATGTGCTCTACTGTAACCAAAGCAGTATGCAGTCATAGTCTAAATCAGCCATTTCGTGAGTGAACTAAACTGCACTGGAAAAACAGTGAGGGTATAAGATTGGTCATGGAAGGTTATTTTTGTCTTTTGGTTCTGTTTCCAAAATGTATTAATTATTGCCTGCAGTTAGGTGACACCTAACTTCTGCCCTCTGCAATATGTGAAGAAAATTCTGTCAAGCCTGTGACAATCATCTTTTTTGTAAGAGGAAAAGTTCTAAAAAGAGTGAATGATGTCAAGTGATGGCAGAAAGCAAGATTTATGTAACTGCTTGTAGTGACCTGGTAAAGCTGTGATGAGAAGAGCAGAAGTACTGTATTGCTTTTTAAAAGAGCTGCATACGTCTGTGGAAGAGATTGTCCTTAAGTAAGGACAGACACTCCTGAATTAGCAGAAGTTAAGATTTTTATGCACTGTGAAGAGTAGGTGAGAGACTGAAGGGGATAGCAGAACATTTTTTTGCATACAGATTTGTTCTGTTTTGGCTTTCATGAAGCAGAGATTGAAATACCAGCACTGAGGTACAGCACACAAGTGTGAAAGGTGTGCTGGCCTCTCTTTTCTAACCATTCATGAGCAGCCTCAGTGCTGGTGTTAAACAAATTGAAATTAGATAGTCCTGGGCCACCCAAGCCTTCTTCAGGGATAAAGGGGGGTAAACTGGACCATCTGCTCCAGAAGCAGGTTCCAGTTGTGGAACTCCTGTGGATTTTAGCAGGGCTGCAGCAGTGCCAGGGACTGTGCTGGGCAGTGGTGAGGGGGAGACCTGTCCTGTCCCCAGCTCTCCTGTCACCCCAGCAGTCACTTTCCTTCCAGGCCAGACTGCTGGTGAGTGTGGGAAGGGGCCTGTGCTTGTTCATCTGGGAAGGATACCAATGCCAATTCCCACTCTTTCCCTGGGGAGGGTGTGGTGGGCTGTTGGAAAGCATTTGGCTGGCTGACAGCAGAGCCCTACAGGATATTAAGCTACATTGTAAATTAGTAATGTTAGCACTGGGCAGTTGAAGTTCTGGCTCTGTTTCAAAGTTTTTGCTTTCAAGGCACACTGTATTTTTATTATTTTATTTTATTTTATTTTATTTTATTTTATTTTATTTTATTTTATTTTATTTTAAGTAGTTTAAGAATACACAAACTAAACATTTCATAGTAGATCAAACAAAATGTTTGGGGTTCTTAATTGCTTCATTAATTGTTTATGTCTGTGGAAAAAAAGTTTGATTTTTCCTTTTATTGGAACCCAATTTATTTCTTAATCTGTAAAAGTTCAAAAATTATTTTATAAAGGATGTGCTTTGAATCCTGACACCTTTTTAGTGACTTGCTCATACTGCTTTTCAGAATGGAGCTTCTATTTTTTGGTTATTTTAGTCACCATTTCATGTCAATCACTATACTAATTTCAGGATTCAAAGTGGCATCTACAAGGAAATGTAAAGGTATTAGCAGCACAGAGCACTACAGTTTGTTTTCTATATTTTACTTTTGTTTGCTACTGATAACAGTTTTTGACTTGATTATGCCTGTGGAAGACAAAAAATTACAGTGACATGCTGCATTTCACAATTATGGACTGTATTTATGATTTGTACATTGCATGGCTATAAAGCCTGCACTCTCTCTTCTGCTACTCTTTCCTCATTCCAGTCTGTTTGAACTTCTGATCACTCTGTTATCAAAACAAAATGCCATCCAAACAGAGAAGCCAAGATTAGTCAGGCTTAGGTTATCATGTATGGAGTGTGTCTCAGGAGACAGGAGCTCCTTGACACTGCATCAGGTTTCAGACAAAGTAGGACTGCAAGGTTTAAAGTGTTTTCATTTCCAGCAAAATGCTCTGGTGCCATCTGAATTCTTCCAAGCAACAAGTAGCTGGAGGAAGTAGAGATTTCATTAGTTAATACCCCAGGGATATCTTATTTGAGTTCACAAGATATGCCATCTGGAAATTCTTGTTCATTCACGTTGTATCCTTTTTTGGACACTGAAGAGATCCAAGGTGCTTTATATGAGTTGCTTTGGAAGTGCTTAAAATAAAATGGGGAGAAATATTTGAAAGTCTCTATTAAAAATAAATAAATAATGAAAAAATCTGTTTCCATCTGAGTTGCCCAGGTTACCCTTCTTTCCTATGAAATCAGTCCAAGCTTTGGTGCTGCTTACTGCTGTGGTCTAAGCACTGCTTTTTTTTCTTATACTTTTCATCCATTTATCCTTTAAAATTCCCAAGAAGACACCTTCAGAAGCATATCCTTCTCTCCCACTCTTTTTCTGCCTCCCAGCCTTTACCCACCAGAGTGTTCAGTGTGGTCCACAGGAACTTTGGGAACACAGCCAACTCCAGACAAGAATACTCAGCACAGCCATTGTGACGTTTTCAACCTTGCAGTTGTCTTGTTTATCATGGGGTATATTTGCTAGGATGAAACATGAGGTCTCCTGGTTCAGTTGTGCTTTGCTTGCAAACTGCTGACTTGGGCAAGGTCTCTGACTTGGCAGAGCCCCCAAGGTGCCAGGGCTGTACCCTGTGGTTCACTGTCTCTCTCTGCCTCCTGCCCCGTGACCCCAGCCCTGGAGCTCAAGGATTTCTGCCCTTCATTGTCTGGGGTGTAGAAGCTGCCATAGAGCCAGGGGCTGGGGAAGCCACATCCCCACAGAGACTGGCAAAGCTCAGGGGATGCCACAAAACTGGTAGTAAAGTGTGTTTTTTTCCTTGCCATTGCGTAATGCAGACATTCTTTCCGGGTCTCGGGTCAGTTTGGAGAAGAATGTTTTGAATTACTTTAATGAAGTGTGCTGAAATTTTAATAATAAAGTAGGATTTATTTTGCTGTTTCAAAATCTATTCAAATATATTTAGCCTTAGCTTCTAAGGCATTTTGTCCAAAATTGAGGGCCTTTGTGTAATGGTTGCCATGTTTATTCCTCAGTGTGTCTTATAGAACCTACATTTTCTTTTCACTTGGCTACTCATTTAAGCAAATCTGTAGGGAATTAATACTTAGTGAGGTCAAATACTATCAAAACTGGCAAATAAGCCCAGTACAAAGAGGGCGACATAAGTTTTATTAGGAAACTAGTCTGAAGGGTGAATATTTGTTCATTCTGTTTGCTTGGAAATAATAAAGTATTGCCCATAATTTGCAGAAAATCCATTCATATTGCATGAGCTGCTTTTAATTTACTAGACTTATTTTCCTAGAAGAATTTTGCTTTAAATAAGCTGTGATATGTATTTTAAAAAAGAAGTTGGTGAGTTTTCCCCCGTGTTTTGTAAGGAAGAATTATCACCGGGGACTCTGACCTTCTTTAAAAAATGTAGTTTGTGTTGATTTGAACTTCTCCATTCCTTATATTGGTTTGCCAATCAGTAACAATACAATTCAGTAGGAATATATTAGACAGCTGTTTTCCAACAGTCCAACAAGTCTGGTAATTATGAATGGAATGTTTGAAGGAGGCTTTGGAAGTTAGTGGCACTATCGTAAGAGGAAAGTTTTGTTATGCTGATTTTTTAAATGATGTAGTTAATGTTTACGTTTTCATAGCTGCACGTTCTTAAAACTTTCCAACATCTTAATATCTATAAAAGCTTCACAAAACAATTATGCATCTTGTTATTGTCTTTTGAATACAATTACTCTTTGGTTAGGAATAAGGACAGATTTAGAAAAACAGACTTCTTTTCAATAAAAAATACACTGGTTGTGTCCTTGCTCACAATACAGAAGTAGGTTACCATTACATTCCTATTGTTTTCTAGAAGCTGAACATTAGGTAGTAAAAGAAATGGAGATTATAAGTTCTTTTTTTTCAAGCAAAAAGACTACTGCAAGTTAAGTTTAGGTGAAATTCAGTGGCATTTTGTGTGTTTAGTGTTTGTTGAATCAGAGAATGATTGAAGTTGGAAGGCATAACTGGAGATAATTGAGCTGTTTGCTCAGGGCCATGTCTAGGAGGATTTTGAGAATATCCAAGGATGATGACTGCCTACTGTCCCTGGGCAACCTGTTGAAGTTGTAAAATAGCTTTCTGATAATTAATTGGAATTGTCTGTATTTCAGATTGTGCCCATTGCCTCTTGTCCTGTCATGGGGCATCACTGAGTTGCTGGTGCTCTTTACAATGTCCCTTTGGGTATGAAACATATGCATAAAGTCTCTTCTCTAGGCTGAGCATTGCCAACTTTCTGTCTCTTTCCTGTAAGAAAGGCTTGTACTTCAAGCCTTTCATCATCTTCATGGCCCGTGGCTGGACTCACTCTAGTATGTCCCTGTATGTTTTGATGATGCTGTGTTTCTCTGGACAAGAAAATTTTCTGAAGGAAAGAAGGTTTGCAACATTATGCCCTGTTTACAGTGTGTGATGAGCTCTGCACCTCATAAAGGTGCTGTGAGTGATTTGGAGCCCTCCTGAGTTACAGGGACTCATGCTGTATCCTCACTATGGACATTATTGTAATCTGCTTCCAAGTGACCTGTCAGGCTCCTGATTTTTGGGGGGCAGAAAAACAAAGGTGGCCAGCTGTGGGAGTACCTTGCTCTCTCTCTTATGCTCCAGAAACTGAATTGCTCAAATGTGCTTAGCAGGTGCCTTGTTCTTTCATTCCCTTTTATGATCCCCCCCTCCTTCCTCACATTGCACTTTGGATAAGAGACATGCAGCAGTTTAGATTAAAAACTCAGCATGCTTTTGGCTGCCTCTTTTGGCCTTCTTTTGGCTGCTTCCTGTGACACAGAAGCTCACAGATTTTATAGCTGCGTCACTGTGATCAGTAGTTTTCTGACATGTTAGATGTCACACAACTAGGAATGGGAGTGGATGCTACTGAGCAAAAATACATTCCACATCTACTGCGTGTAGCTGGTTAAATTCCAAGGGGGCAGTGCTCACTGCTTTGGAATGACTTGTCCTTAGTCTGGTTTGTTCTGTTTTCTTTCCTCCTTATTCCGAGAGGGATGTTTCCTAATGACTGTCACATAAAAGAAAATGCAAGCTAAATAGTGATGATGCTCAGCATTAGATCTTCCCCCTTTACTGTAAAGAATGTGATCAAAACTGTTGAGCATTTACTGTCTGCAGTGGTTGTCTCACATTCCTTCATCTCTCCAGTCTCCCTCCCTGCAATGCTGGAGCCCCAGTGGCTTGTAAAGAGCTTGATATGACAAGAGCTTACCATTAGAACACACACTCAATACAGTATGTTTATAATTTTCTGACTGGTCAAGTAGTTTAGCTTAGTCAAAAATCCTTAACTGTGGAGCTCACAATACTTCTGTCTTGGAGCTCAGCAGATTTGTCCCATGAAACAGGAAAACACAGGCCAGGATTGTCCCACCTTTCTTCACTCTTTGGACACTTCATGCTCCTTGTTGGTGATTTTTTTTTTTTTTTTTTTTTTTTTTGGTAGAGGGAGATACTAATATTGTGAGTAGATTTTCACTGAGTGATCACTCAGAAGTTTTTTGGGAACCATGGGACAGGAGAGCTCCTTTTCCAGAGTCTTTTCTTTAACATGAGTTCCAGGTGAGTCAGATGGGGTTTGCAGTATATTTGTGGAGAGTTTGTGGCTCAGCTAATGCTCATTTCATGTCACTTTTAGCTGTACTGGGGGTACCACTGAATCCAGTACAGTGGGATGTGTAAGTGTAGACAGTGTGGAATTTAATTTAAAGCATGAATCAACAAGCAGATGTGCTGAAATTAAAAGTAAGAATTAGCCAGAAAAGGCTAAGGAGAGGAAAGTACTAAAAGAAAAGGTTAAAAGACTGTCTCTCTTGGTAAAGTATTTGCTGAAATTCAACCAGATGGAGAGTGACTGTGCTAGTTTGAAAGGCAGAAGAGCAGCTTTTATATCAAGAAACATAAGGAATACTGTGTCTTCTGTAGTCAAAAAGATAGCATTACTGTGCCTGCTGTCAATCACAAGATATTGTATGTGTTAGTAGGGATTCTCTTCTAAACTTAAATTCTGTATTTAGTGTTTTTGTTGTTGCCCAGTGCAGTAATTACTTCATGTGATTTCAAGAACATTCGCTGAAATGATTTTACCATCTTTTAAGGATTTTAATAGATGGATGAAGCAGTTTTAATTCCTTACAGATAATGTCATAAAATAGGTTTATGATTACTGAACTTATTTTTTCCTTTACACCTTTAAAATTTTCTGTGTCATTTTTTTTTTAAATAAGCCTTTTGTATTCAAATAGAAAGATACAGTCACGTTTAAAACACTTGATTCTTTGGCCAACTTTGCCACCTAGCGGCTGTAGTTAAATAGAACAGCTTGTTTTCTGCATTTTCAAAAATGGTAACGTAGCACAGTGCTGATGTCTTTTTTCCCTTTGCATTGAATTATTCGAGAATTTTTGAATTAGCATAATATTCAGGTGCAACTGAAGCCAATAATAATATGGTCTGAAAATAAACACTTTATCTTCTAATGTTTACAAGCTTAGTATGCAAGTACAAGAGAGTTCAGTATTTCCTTTTTCCTTTTTTTAAAAAAGTAGTCTGCTCGTAATAGAATCAAAAGAAAAAACATCATCCCTGTTATAATCTCTTATAAAAAGATGTAATTTTAGGTCTCTGTTTATATCTACTGTGATTTTTTTCCCTTTAATATCCCTGTGGCATATATAAAATGAATTAGCCTTCTTCAGATATCATCCCTACAATGCAGAGGGAAGAACCCTGCACCTGCAGTGCTTCTATTACCCTTTATAGGCAGATTGAGTCCAAAGTAGGAGTAACATAGACTGTGTAAGTATTGTTTCTCCTCTTCCACTTGCTCCTAGTTCTGATACAGAACCGGGTCCAGAAGAAATAGAAATTGATCTGGCTGTAAATTGTAATTTTGTATGTTGTAGTGCCTATAATTCTGTGAAATTCTGTTAAAATAGAAACGCTGTGACAGCTGTTTCCTCACCTTCCTACCCTGCGGTGGCACAGGTGCTGTGAGCAGCTGCAGTAGGCAAGAAATGTGTGGTGGGTGCACTAATGACCCCTAAAACCTCTGGACAGTGTTCCACCTGGCATCTTCTCTCTGGACTGCATAAAGCCACAGGCAAGGCACTTCCCCAGTTTGTATATAAACCTCCTTTCCCCCCTACTCCCTTTTTTCTTTTAACTAGGAATGTCTTCTGTTTTTCTTCCTCATACACTTTGAGCTGACCTTTTTTATATTTAGTAGAAATTGGCTTAAAGAGAGCTGTTGAGGGAAAGTTAATTCTTTCAACAGAAAAAAAAAAGCACATCTTTATCCATAACATGGACATTTGAAATTAACTGTTAAATTTAATTTTGGAAAATATGATTGCAACACATAGCTTTTCAGACATGAATATTGTCTTTCAATCTCTCTTGAAAGATTCAAAGGAAAAAAGTAGCCATTGTCTGAGTAGCAGAGCTGCAGAATCATGATTTTCTTTTGCTCTATGCCATTTTTATGTCATATATCCCAATAATTATTTCTAGGCAAGTAGCAGCATGTGCTGTGACTCTTTCAAAGTTATATGTGTGGTGACTTCCCATGCATGTAAGCATGATATAGTATTGTGGCAAAGCATGAGATGCTTGTTTGTAATTTAATATGATTGTGTAATTATCAGGGAGTATGTGTGTCTCTTACTTTATCCATCTTCTAGTAGTTGCCAAGCCTGTAGATATCTGATAGTATCTGAGGTGGCATGAGGGATGACCTTCACATGAATGAGAAAACAAAGATCACTGTGTGTAGAAGCTGCCAAATGTGCATTGGTAATGAGATTTCTGGTAACATCTGTATGTGCATGATATGACCTGAACTGGGGGCAGGACATATCTGAGTTCTCAGCTGGAAACAGTAGGATTGGAGACAAATTGGAGCAAGAAGAGAACATATCATGTAGAAACATGGTGTGTTCAAGCACCCTTCTGACAGGACTATCACTGCAGAGGGTGATAGATCCAAGCACACAGTCACAAGAAAAGAAGTTGAAATACAGTTGATGTTTCTGGGTAAAAAGAGACAGAATGAACTGCAGGCAAAGGGAACAATGAGACATAAAGAACCTCAGCTGACATGCAGACTGTGTCTGTAAGCAGAAATCCCTTTAAAAAAGACTGGATAGCAAGGATACCAGATCCCATGAAATCCCCTCCTGCATCAGAGTGGTGGTCCTTCTAGCATAGTAGTCTAACTGTACTTAAATTTATGCTAGTTAGAGAGTATCTGACAGAGCCTGTTGGCTTTTTGAGGGCCTTTTTCCATGGTTTGTTGGAGGCTATATCCTTGACTACTTGGATTTGTGTCAGCTTATGTGACTGCCATCCTTGAATTCGTCCCCTCTTCTCCAGTAATGCCTGTGGTACTGCCAGTGGCAGAAAATTCCAGAATTTTATGCCTGATACTGCAAGAATTATTTTATTTTATTTGTTTAACTTTTTAGGAAATCAGTTTCAAACAAGTCAAATAAAGTTTAAACTCTGACTTTCTGGTTGCAATTCTCTGATGTAAATCTGTATAAGAACAGTACAGCTTGGAAGATAGCTTGACAGATTCATATAAACCTAGGTTAGGGATCATCTGAAGGAAATAGTTTATTATTTGTCTGTGGAGAGCTTTTAACATTGAAAAATGAGCTTGAAAATATTGCAGTTTGCTTTACATCTCTAGATTAACAGGCACAGTAGGGTTTGCATACAGCTTCTTTTCTGGATCAACTCTGAGCGACTGTTTTATTAAAGGGTAATTTTAAAATTATTTAAGTTTTTGCTCAGCAATTACATACGCACAGATGTTTTAAGCAAGATCTAAATGTTGCTAATTAATACATTTAAACCAGCAAAAATAGCATAGTGATAGATAACTAAATCAAAATATTTCAGGTTGAAAAGGTTTTGTTCCTTTCCAGTCTGTTTAGAAATAGTTGCATGCAGCTTCAGTAGCTTTATAAGAAAATAAAATTAAAAATCCAGCAATATAGCTCTGAGGTAGAGGCCACCAGCATGAAGCTGTCTTAATGAACATAGAGACTCCTTAGCACTGATATTCTTTTCCAGAGAAAGGCTGGAAGAGAAGACATTTATAACATTAATAAAAAGTCAGCAACATTCTTTTCTGAGGGAAGACAGGAAGATGAGAGTCATCCTTTGCAAAAGCTCATTGTCAGATTAAATCAGCAAACTGTTATTTGAAAATATTATCTGAATGCAGAATTCTTGAGCTAGTAATGAGTATTTTTTTATATTAAATTAATTTCTCAGTTTTTTCCTGGCCAATAGGGATTATATATGGATGATACAGTAGAGTTATCAGTTTGGAATACTGTTTAAAAAGCAGCTGACTAAGGAACACTGTTGTGGTCTTTCAAGCAGTGGAAGAGTTAGATGTCAACAAAAGCAGGTTCTTGAAAAGCCTTTGGAGGAATTAAGTAGAGCACGTGATCAGTAAAAATACCATGTGGAGAAATATGACACCACTTGAGAGAAATATTTTCTTAAATTATTTCCAGCTGTTTCTGAGAGCCAAATTTTTACTTTTTTTCCTTCTTCCTGTGTGCAGTTTATTGCATAATACATAGGAAATGCTTTGTTAAAGTTGGGCTGGTTTTGAGATTCTCATACAGGTTTTTTATTTGTAACTTCATAAGCAAAATAAGTGTTTTGATTTGGTTTTGATTTTTAAGGGGGAAGGACTGCATCACTTTCTCTACAGTTCAGAAAACTGGGGGATTCAGGAACAGCTTATTCTATCAAAAAGTCTGAGATGTTTTTGTTATGATTTTTCTGTCACCATACACCCTTCCAGTTTAGCACAGATGCTTAAATACTTAAAATGTTTTATTTGTAGGTAACTGAGTGGCTTAAAAAATCTCAAATCAGCTTCTCTGAAGTTCTTCATGTTAAATGGAAATAAGTAATTTAATCTATTTAAAGACTGACCAATATGCCAAAAACATTCAGCTAAAATAATACATTATTTCACAAACACTGGCTCTGATAAACTGCTAAGAAGTGAGTCTGAAAAACTTTAAAAGGATTAAAATTAGAAGAAAATTTTGATATAAATTTAGGAATCCATTTACATATTTAGAATGAAGTTATGATGCAACTGGTAAAATCAGACCTAAATATGTGTGGAACATTTTAGGAGAGAGGCCTTTCTGAGGGACAGTGACTTACACTGAGTATCCATACCACAAAGCTGACATCCCAGTAAATTGGATCTTAATAATCTTTTAAGAGTCATGCTGATTAGGGAAAGTTTGTAGGGACTTGCAGAAAGCAAATATAGCCAGGGTGAGAAGAAGAAGGAGCTAGAGGCTGGTCACCTTTACTTTGATCTCTGTGGAAGTGCTGGAGCAAGTCCTCTTGCTCCATGATTAAACATATGAAGGATAAGTAGATGACTGGGAGTAGTCAGCATATATTTATACAGGGCAAATGAGGCTTGACCACCTTGACAGCCTTTTATGAGGAGATGAATGGCTTAGAGGACAAGGGTAGAAGGGTGGATGCTGGTTATCCTGCCTCTGGTGAGGTTTTACAAGCTGTTTCCCAGCACATCCTCATAGACAAAGTGATGGAATGAGTAAGTGGATGGTGAAGTGGACTGAAACTTGCCAGAACTGCCAGACTAAAGTGTGTTTAGAAGCTTGAAGTCCAGCCCAGACTGGAATCCAGTCACTAGTTTTGTGCCTCTAGGGTGGTCCTGGAGCCATCACAGTTTAACCTCTTTATTTAGTAGTCTGGGTGATTTATGCAGAGCATATCCTCACCAAGTTTGCTGATGTTACACAACTGGGAGAAGTGGGTGGTACATAAGAGGGCTGTGCTGCCATCCACATGGATCTTAACAGGCTGGGCAAATGGTCTGGCAGCAACCTTGTGAAGTTCAACAAAGGGAAATGCAATAGAAGAAAATAGCCCCATGCACTGGTATAGACTTATCATCTACAAAGGAGCTTTGTAGGAAAGGCTCTGGATCCTGATGGAATCCAAGGGAGCATGAGCCAGCAACGTGTCCTTGCAGCAAAGGTCACCAGCCTTCTAGGCTGTGTTGGGAAAAGTGCTGCCAGCAGGTAGGAAATGACCTCTCTCTGCTCAGCACTGGTGAGACACATCTGGAGTGCTTCATCCAGATCTGGGTTTCCCAGTACAAGAGGGACGTGGACATTCTAGAGTGAGTCAATCCAAGAGCCAGAAAATACAGGCAATTGTTGTTAAACCTAAGAGAAAGCCTTTTTTTCTTCCCTCTGGTGATGGTCAAGCATTTTAGCAGGTTGGGCCTTATGGGGCAACTTATGGAGCCTTCATCTTTGGAGATAACTTTAAACTTGGATATGGCCCTGAGCAGCCTGTTCCAGCTGAGTCTGCTCTGCCCAGGGGGCTGGACAGTGGTCTCCAGCAGTGCCTTCCTACCTCAACCCTTTAATGGACAAATTGAAATAATAATGTATTGGAACTTATCTGTAAAGGATCCTGAAGGATCCACCATAGGGTGGACAGTCATTTTTTCTGTGACTTTTTATAAAGGGTTTGGAGGGGCGGGTTGCATCTTGTGTTTTGGGTTTTTTTCATCCTGAAGAAGGACTCAGCATGGTTATGTTTTGTCATTGCTTTCCTTTGGAGTGGGTGCAATGACATTTGAGGTAGCTGGGAAGCAGAGCCTTGAGCTTGCTGGCACTGAACACTTCAGATCCATCTCATTATCTCTGGACAGTCACTTGATCACATTATGGAAGGTCTGGCCATGAGCTCCAGTTGGCTGTGAGCTGGCAGGGGCTTCACCCAGACACTGCTGGTTAGCTGAAGAAACCAATCAAAGTAAATGATAACACTTCTGTGACAGCCTCTTTTCCTCCCTCAGCCTTCAGTTTATATAACCTGTAAATTAAAGGACAATTGACTTGAGGACAATACAAATAGCTGTATCACTTATTTACCTTCTAAAGCTTCATTCCTATTTCCCTTCTCATGCCAGCCTGTTCATTTAATTTCAGATAAGAACTTTTGTCCTTTCTTTCATTCTCTTTTACCTTTGGAGAAGCTGCATCTAAAAATTGAAAAATTAGCCTCACTGATTGCTTCAAAACACTTTTAAATTTTCTCCTTATTTATTGTACCTGTTGGCATATATTCACTGTTTCTTTCCTGCTTGCCAAGTGCCTGTACAAGTCTTTTAAATGTTTTGTATGTGTCTGATAAGCTCCTTTTTTGAAGGTGCTATCATTTTGCCCTGTATGCAAAAATAAAATCAATCCTTGACTACATTAACCTTGGTATTGTCTTAATGATAATGGCTAACTGAAAGGTCATTGCAAAAACACATTACAAGAAAAACAAGACTCATGGAGGTTTGTTTTTTTTTTCCATACTAGAGCAGAGAAAAAATACCTTTTAGTGGCTTGGTAGTTTTCTATCTTTTAATGAGATTTTCAGGGTTTTAAAATTATTTTTGGGTTGGATACCTTGTTGCACTTTCAGTTTAAGGTAACGTTGTTTTTTTTTTTATTTAACAGAAAATGTAAGTGGTCTGATTCTGTATTCACTGCATTGTCCTACAGGGACTGTGGCAACGTCATATTTGCTGAACACAACATTTTACCAGATTTCAATTAGAAAGTTTGACTTGTGTCCCTTCTATCCCCATATAGCCATCCTTTCCTTACATATCCATAAAAAGCAACATAGACTCACATTTTAAAAATTGTCTTTGGTAACTGTTTGACGTAGAGTCATGACAAAGTATTTTAGTAATTGGGAATAGGAAGGCAGAGAGACAACCAAACAATTTTCCTGCCTGTGTTGAAAGGAGAGATTTATTGGGTAAATTATGAAGCCTTTCGTTGTGAGAATAGTTGCAAACTAATTTGAGTAAGAGTTCTGATACTGGCTTTGTAAGACGTGCTCGTGGTTGCTGGGAATCTTCGTGATGAATTTCAGGAAGAATTAAAAACTTAGATGGACTTGTGTTCCTCAGAAGCAATTGAAACTTCTAAAGTTAATTGCTACCTCTCATATTGTTTCCTTACCAGTGCAAGAAACAATTATGTGAAGCCAATATTACTGGTAATTTCCAAATGAGTTTTGCAAATCTTTAAAACAAATTAAATGTATAATTTATAGTTGATGTGTGGCTTTTATATTTGTGGTATTTATGTCTGGATCTTCCCCAAGAGTAAAAATAGTCATTATAACGAGAGAATTTAGCAAACTGATTTTTGCATACATATGTAAGCTACTGCTGCGTTTTTCTGTCTAACTTTATTTCATTAGCTACTTTGCAAAGTGATACTTTTTATGGTAAAGTATGTCCTACTTCAAAATGCTTTGTTCTCCTTGCTAGTTATCATTATTGCTTTTATTAATGGTTTTATTAGAATGACTCTAAGCAGTCCTGGTCTGAAGAGATTAATGTTCTGCATTGCTTATAGATTTGGTATTCTGCTTTTGAACTGTGAAATTGCTACAAGGACCCTTCCTTATGGGTCACTGGGAAGTACCAACTTCTGTTCTTCTGCTAAAGATAAATCAATATATATCAGACTGTGTGGTAGGAGGTAAAATAAAGATAACTTAGATTTAGGTGTATATATTAGGTCCTTACATCCACAATTTCCTGTTTTTAATTTTATTAGTCTTATTATATTTTTTTAAGATGCTGAGAGCATCTGCAGGTCCAGCTGAGATGAGTTATCAGCAATACATCTTCACTAAGAATTGTGGCTTTACACCAAAAGTACATCTGACTTGAAAAGACCAGTCAGCCCACTGGTGTCCAGAGGGATGGATGGTTGTTAGTGGGACTGAAAAAATAAACTTCCAGAAAACCCCCACCCAAACCAGTCTAGCTGCTGATACTTGAGTGGCTGAACAGGCATTTTTGTCCCCAAAGACACAGAGATGCTTAGCACCACTGATTTCTGTTGTTTTAATAGGGATATTGCACATGAAGAAGAGATGTTCTTGAAATTGGCAGGGGGTGAATTTTAGTAACCAGACTTAGGGTTTGTAAATGTTAACTCTTTGTTAAGTGATTTTATCACAGTCAGGGGGCTTCCTACTCCAATGGGCAGACCCCTTACCTTACACTGGAATAAAACTCTGACCATTCAACTGATGATGATGGTGATAATAATAATAATAATAAAAATAATAGTAGTACTGATTTTGCCACACAGAGATAGCTTGACTTCCTTGGAGTCCCCTCTTTCAAGCTTAAATCCAAACCAATCTCTGAAGAATACCAGCTTTCTTTTCTTTAACTTTTTGGGAAGATTCAAGCCTTTCATTATTCATCGCATCAGAGCCTACGTAAAAGACAGGATAGAGATAGCTCATATATCTCTAATTTTCTCATTGCAACTTTAAATAATATTGTAGTGTAATAATACTTGTAGTTAATATTGCAAGTATTTTTTTATTACCTATTATTTTAGTAATGATAACTATTATTTTATTAATAACTATTTGAATTCCATTGTTTATCCTAGTTTTTAGCAAAATGCCAGTCCTGAAAGAGTTAAGTATACCTCAGTGTTAAAAAAAGTGCCCCTTTTCATCTGGTATTCATCTGGCAG
Organism: Oenanthe melanoleuca; assembly: GCF_029582105.1. Taxonomy (NCBI): domain Eukaryota; kingdom Metazoa; phylum Chordata; class Aves; order Passeriformes; family Muscicapidae; genus Oenanthe; species Oenanthe melanoleuca. The sequence goes on from NC_079335.1 coordinate 129,283,568, forward strand.
GAGATATACAGTACTGGAGACATTTGAGACTCAGACCACTGCCATAAAGTAGTGAAGGATGGAGTTTTAAGATATAATGTGGCTATTAAGCCTTTTCAGTATTGAAATACTCAGTCTCTGCCATAAGAAAAGTGATGAACTGTGATCATAAACAGGTTAATTTAATCTGACCTGATTTCAGAATTGTCCCCTTATTGCTTTATGGGTAATAATTTTTCATTATATTTGTCTTTTCAAAATCATTATCTGTAAGTCTCAATTATCCATGTATTTAATTAGTTCTCTGAGTACATATTCAGAGTTTAAATGTTTTCTCAAGTTCTTTTTGTAAACAGTATCAGCAGAGGAGACTGTGCCTCTGATGCAGGTCAGGTAGCAAGGCCACTGAGCAGTCCTGCCTGCAGTTCATGTGAAACACGTCTCGCCAGACAAAGCATCTGCCTGCTTGGAGGGTGGCTCTGTAGTCTTGGGAATCCAGAGTGAATTCAGGACTAGACTCTCTCATTTTTCCAGGCTGTTGGAAGGGTTAAATAACAGATCAGATATGCCTAAGATAGGCAGAGGTAATGCTGAAGCAAGGATGCTGTTGCTGGTTTGTGCATTGGGAAGAAAGCTGTAATAGCAGCAGCAGCAGCAATAACAGCAGCAGCGGCAGCAGCAGCAAGAGACCTTCAGAGAGCCAGGCTGCAGTAGCCTGAGATATAAAGATCCTGTAATGTCTCTGTCTCTCCTAAGTTCAGGATGGTTCATACAAACCTTCTGCCACGTGTAGGAAAGGATGTACAGGAATATGGAATTTGCTTTGTAATAACTGGATGCTGAGGAAATAAAGACGTGCCTCTGGATTTTTGTTCTTGGTTTTTTTTTCTGCCTTTCTTTTTAAATCATCGGAAACAGAAGAGATTGATTTACTCAGAGAAAGTAAGTTTCACCTCTCTTCATGATAATTTAAAGGGATAGTTTTGGAGCTGAAGGGTGACTGTTTTGCTACCTGTTCCCTTGCACCTGGGTCTGAAAAGTGAAGAGGAATGGACAGTGTCTCGGAGGAGACAGGGATGACCGGGGCTCGGTGAAAGCAGCGCTGGTTGCTGTCTGCTGTCCTCTTCATGCAGTGCTGTGGGCTGGTGCACCGACGGCGAGTACGGGTTTCCTATGTAAGTTTCCATTTGTTTAGAATGATGCTGACTTGTATGTTCCACTCCTGGGGTATTAGATGGTGTGGTGTGACTGAGGCAGGATTTTAATGCATAGCTGAGTGACTGACCAGAGCGCTAAGTACCTGTGAAGTAAGTTTTTACAGCCCAGAGACAAGGATCTTTTTAACAGGTATGAGTCTTGCCATCTATTTTCTTGTAACTTGTTCATATTCTCAAGGATATGTTTTTCTTCTTTTTTTTTTTTTTTTTTTTTTTTTTTTTTTTTTTTTTTTTTTTTTAATGACCTGTAGTATTAAAAGACTGGAAGCCTGACCATTCTGACTTCTTCTTTTAAATTGTGTATTTATTCTTGCTAGTAGCCTCTGTGTAAGTGGAGTCATTAGAAAAGGACATCTCTACTTATCCATATTTGAAAACTGAAAATCAATTAACCTTGTAAGCAATTATGGGCTGGGAACCAAAATTATTGGAAAGACCCTGAGGAAACATGTAAAAAATCTTGTGAGATATTTCTTTTGAAAAAGAGCAGTTAGTACAGTGGCAGAACTACAGTGGCCTGATGTTTTGCATGGTGCATTTGCTTTCCAGAAAGGATGTTTCAATACTCAGGTATGATATGACTGCTCTATCTTGCAAAATGGCTGTCTCCAGTAAATTCCAAGGAAGGCCAGCACCAAAGCTCAAGTATTAGTAATGGAAAAGATCAGAAATATATCTGAACTATACTCAGCTGACACGATTACCCTCAAGTAATTAATTTATGGTTTAGCATTCCTCTTATCTTCTGTTCAGTTGTCAGGCAGGATAAGAAACAAGAGGTTGCAATGATCAGGATAAGCTGCAAATTGAAATTGCTGACTATTAGCAACAAGCAGCTTGTAGCTTGTTGCACAAGAAAAGAGCAAATGTATCAGGAGATATAGTTCTGTTGCCAGAATTACTGGGGGTTTCTCTGTGTCATAGGAAGGTCTTTTAGAAATGCTTAAAAATTGATTACAGATCAAGCAAGTTCATAAATAGGTGCAATCCAAGTAAAAGTTTGTGTAGAGGATTAATGGAGAGAACTGAATTGTTAAAAAACCTAGGTCGCTTGTTCAGAACAAATTGCAGAAACGTAAACAACTGGAAATGTGAGTGTGGTCATAGTTGTTTAGCACAAAGCTAATTTGACTTTGGGTGTATTTTGTTCTCACTGTTGCAACAGTTGATACTGTAAGAAGCAGGCAGGAGTATGGAGCATCAGATGAGATAAAGGAAAGAACTTAAGCAGTACTGTATTTTGTATAAATTATGCAGAACACAATATGTAATTACTTTTAACTGTCAACTCAGTATAAAATCAAAACTTGCATATCACTTATTCAGATACTTACTTGATAATATTCCCACAATTGTACAGAAGTTGAAATACAAATACATTGAAAACACTTTTTGTTAGCTCCTCTATGTCAGTAGAGTTTAGGGCAAATTATAATAATGACCTCTTGAGATGCATCACCCACCCTTTCTTTTCTACATGTTATTGTTATTTAGCAGTAGGATCCCTCACTCTAAATAATACTATCTAGACAGAACCCCATGAACTCCATCATTTCTTGATGTTTGTGGGTAATAAAGGTGCTTAGTGGATGTTTTATAAAGTAATAAAATTTGTACCTTTTTTGCATAAAGGGTGTTGTGCAAAGCTGATGGATCTCGTGGTATTCTGAATATGTTAGTAACTGTTTATAAAGGAGAAGGTTGCTCAGTCTTAGTTAGGACAAGTGAAATGAAGTTTGCTCTTGATCTTTTTGGTCTGATTGCTATTATGTGAAAGATGACCGTGTTCTTAAATAACTTAATTACAATGAAAATTTTCTCTGTTGTTTGAATCCTTGATTATCCAAACCCATTATTATTGAATTTTTTTTTGGCACTCCCTATGGTATTGGACTAATTGAGGTTGCACTATGTGATTCTTTTGGGATGAAAGCACTGAAATTAAAGTGAGCCAGGATATGACCCTTTTTATTAATGTATGACTCACTGGGCAAAAACATTAGACTTTTATTCTGGGTTATTAGTTTACAGTTCTGAAGTTGCTTATGAATTGTAGTTGTAAATGATCTTGGGAGTTTAGGTTTTTTGGTTTTTTCTGGGGGAAGATTAAGGTACTGTACTTTATGTAACTGAACCATATGACCAAACCTAATTGACTGTTGTGTGCCAGCAATACAGCTTGTTCTAGCCTGGGTCCTAAAATTTGTGCAAATCTTAGGCATAATCAATCCCTTTGTTGATGTCTTGGGTCTGGAATAGACCACTATCCTTAGTACTCCAGGCTCCCATTGTTTTTTTGGAGGAGCAGCATTGTTGGTAGAGAAGATACTTGTATTTATAATTGCTCCTTACTGTGATCTCCTGCTTGTTGGACTGTCATTCACAGAGATTAGTCCTGCATGTGTGTGCTGGGATAAAATTGAAGGCCCTGATGGGTTGTATCCATGTTTACCTTCTCTCCAGGTTTTGCAGCTAATGAGTGGTGTGCAGACCATGCAATGTTAACAAAATTAAATCTGGCTCAGGCATTCTTGCTTGGCTTGTCTGATCCTTGACTCTTCTTTCATCCTGGCACCATGTAATGCCTGAATCCACAAAATTTCCACTCTTGCTTTTCTGTGGTATCTTTGAATGAGTTATCAGGGTGATGGGAGTATGGGGTATCATTAAATGCAATTTTTTTAACGTGGTGTGGAATAATCTGCAGCCTCTGATGGTAGGAAGCATCATAAGGACATTATGACTGCATAATACTCAATTCCAGAAATAAAGACCCTCATACTGGGCGTCTTCATAGCACAAATTGGAGATAATTCCAAGTAGTATCTTCACCTTATTCCATCAGTCATGTCTGTGAGATAGGGTCATGCCATTTATTTAATAGGATCTATTTGGAGTAGTGTGGAGGAACAGCTGAGTGAAGTCCTTCCAGTGAATAATCTCATATCTTTCTGGAAGTGAAGTTCAAAACATTAATACTAATTATATATTGCCCAGAAATATTTTCACAATTCTTACTGCCTGCATGATATAGAATATCTAAAAGCACTGGAGCCTGAAGACTGAGCAGTTTATTTTTCAAACTTTAGTCCAGTCTATCCACTGTTGTTCCAGCCTTCAGGAGAAGTTGCAATCTGATGGGAGTCATTAGAAATCTTGTGCTGTCTCCAGCTCTCTATTCTCCCTAGAAGAGTCTGGAAGTGAAGGCTGTTTGAACAGAGTCCAAGATAATCCCAGAGTCTGCATGTTTCTGAGCACAGCAATTCTGTGACTTTGCCTGACTGTGTGTGTGCTCCTTCTCTTACTGCTATGAGTGGTCTCACTTGATGTGGTTCAACTTGCCAACCAAACTGGAAAAATTGGTTTTATGGCAACATAATAGAGTTGACTGAACTTTTTAATCCATGGCAAGTGAGATTCAAGGAGGAGGGTCTATATAGTTTCCTGAAAGACTTTTCAAGTCTCTGTGTGTGGAAGGGACCAAATCCATATCTGGAAAGCATCTGCTGGAGCATACAGACAGGGAATTTCAAACCCTTGAGCATCCCAATGTACTGCAGAGCCTCCTGGTTTCTCAGGATACAGGTGTGTTTGCAGAGTTTGTGTTTATTGCTATTTTTACAGCTATGTAAACAAGGAATAGGTGAGTGTGGCCAGGGAGGACCAGTACACAATAATCTGGATAGGCAAGCCATTGATTGGAATCCACTGTACTTCAAATAATAGCTTAAAATCTTTAGCTGTCTGGATTTCCAAATACTGAATTTAATACTGATTCGTTTGAAAACTCATGGTTGATTTTATGAATTTTTTTTTTTTAATTTTTATTTTTTGGTTCTCTTTTAGAATTATTGAATTACACTTTTGTTTTTACACTTTTATTTATGTGGAAGGACTATTCAGAATAAGTCTGAGCTGATGTTTTAAATATTTTTCCCAGATATATAACTAATTTGATAAAGCATCAAGATGATGTCTGGAAGGCAAATATTCATTACTCTGGCTCTGGCTCTAATCTTAACAAAGGGTTATTATAATTTGATATATTAAAAAAAGAAGAAATTTTAAAAATGCATTCCAAAACAATATAAACTTTATTTGAACATTAGTAGTGAAATTTATACTATGGCTTGTCCTGTGTGTTTTAGTTTAATGTAATTAAAGGACCTTGGTATGGTTTTGTTTCAAGATGCTTCTTTTCTAATGGTGGGGACTGTAATTGGAGAGCTTTCTGCCTGCAGCAGTGAGTGGGCTCCAGACATCAGGCTTTTTGTGCCTGTGTCTGGAGGATATTTCAGACCTCCTGAGGGAATGTTCTCTTTTTGGTGGAGTTAGATTTGTGTTAGGGTTTTTTTTCCCCTGTTCCTTTTCAGACCATAATCTTTTCTATCTATCACTTAATAATGTTTCTCACCAGATCATTCTTTATCATAGCAGATGCTCTCCTTTTCTTTGTTTTATTTTGCTTGCCACCTTCCTTTTTCTTCTTCATTGCTGATTTATACTTCTTTTTTTCTAGACAGAGCTACTTTTTTTTGCTCTTCTCCACCATGCTTCTCATTTTGACCTGCAGAATTCTTGCTTCACATTTGAAAAGTTCTTTTGCTTCTGTTGACATTAGTCTCAGCCCAGGGCTAGGGCTGCCAGGGCTATTTCTGTGACCCCCCCCCAATACTCCTGTGCCATCAGCTCTAGTCTTGTATCTACCCCTTTTATTCATTGCTGCTTTTGTCAGTTTTAGTGGAAGTTTGAGCTTCCCAAAAAAACAAGGAGAAGTTGCAGGCTAAGCCAGCTGTGGATAAATTTTTGTTAAACTGAAGCTGAATTTACATCTATGATTCTCTTCTTTGTGTATTGTTGACAGAAGAGCACATGCTGAGGAGGAGGAGGAAAGAAAATATAAACAACTGGTGGTTTACTAATGAAGACATTTAAAGGAATTCCTTTAGGATAAAAAAGTTATATTTTCGTCTTAAGGGAACTGCCTGGAAAAGGGAAAAGTCCTTTAGCATGTTTAGGTGACTGCACTGCCCTCAGTACTGGGTGCCTCAATACTCTTAGGAAGAAACTAATAATAATCTATGGATTTGGGGGGATATTTTCTATATTTAAGTTCTCTCTAGGAAGTCCTTTTTGATTTTTTCTGTACCCTAATTGTCTTCTTTTTTATTTTTTTTTTTTTGTTTTGGTAGTATGGGGAGAAGACAGTTAGTGAATAAAGTGGAATAAATCAATATGGCAATATTTAAAGGGAAAGTGAACCAAGACTCTCTTAGTCACTGTATATCAGCCTAACCAGGACTGCCAAACTTTGCACTGCCAAAACTAAAACTAATAAATTCACTTTATCTGCATTGACTTTCTTACATCCTCTGTCTTCATTATGCTGAAGAGTAGTATTTAAGTTAAACTCTTTTGATTGCAGCTCCAGTCCTTTCAAGTGTGAAACATCACACATTTGTTCCAGTTGTTTTTCCTTTACCATCATTAAGTGGCCATAGATTTTTTTTATTTTTTTTTTTAACTCGGTGGCTCCATTTAAAAGATCTTATAGCATAGATTTTTGGACTGCAAAGCCTCTGTTTTCTTGTCTCCCTTATTTAAAATTCTTGCTGCATTTCCTAGGTGCAACCTTAGAATTTAATTAACTAGCAAAAGCAGTTTCTTTTGAAAAATAACCCTACATTTAGGAGAACTAAATGGAACATTTGCAGCTCATTGTGCATTCTGAAGTAAAACTATATAGCAATATGGCTGGTGGATAAAATACTATGACAATATCTGCAATAGGGGCCCACTGTCATTCCTTTTTCAGTCTGTGTATAATGTAACTGCTTGAGTAATAGATTTAAATAGATGTAAAATTTCAAGGTAGCCGCAGTATTAAAATTTTGATTTTATACTGAAGTAACGAATTAGAAAACCCCATTTTCATTATTTTTCACTACCCTCATCTCTAAAGGCTGAGTTCATATTTCCTTTGGTAATTCTATCACTATTTCACTGTTGCTTAAATGGAGCATTATTTTGTTATTCCTTGCTAATTTGGGTATATCAAAGTAGTGACATTATTTGCATTGTTTCTGGCAAGAAAGGCTCAGATGTGTGGAACCAACTGGCTTCCCTGGTGAACTCCTCTTCCTCCATCAGTAGCACACTTGACTTGAATGTTATGCATATTTTAATGTTAATTTTCTGAAGCTGTGTTTAGATAAGGTGCTTTCAAAAAGGCTTTGTGTTTTCTGAAACCTGTGATATATTACTGAAAATAAGTTGCAAATTTCCAACAAGCTTTACACTTCAGTCACTGGATGGTCTGTAATTAATCTGTTGGAGATAGTAAGTGGGAATTGGGATTTGTAACCTCTGTCTCCAAACCCACCAGTGATTCATCCTGTGGCTGTGAAAAAATCACGTGGATAGAAGCCTGGGGCATTTCCTTTCCATAAAACTTCATAAAACTACTGCCCAAATATGTGTGCAGAAGTATAATTTTCTTTTACAAAACCTGAAAAACTGAGTATTTGTTAAAAATAAACACTTAAAGCTAGCTTAAGAGATTGTTACAAGTAAAATGTAACCCATTTTCACACTTAATTTCTTTTTCTCCTTTGCTTTTTCTCCCACTTCATACGCAGTGAACTTTGCCATCCTCCTTTGGTAAAATGCTTTTCTCCTTTGTTTGTAGTGTTTCATTGGTTTGGTTCTTTTGTTCTTTCCTGAATATATTTTTTTCCTTTCAGCAGTTACTTTTTCTTTCTGCTCTTCTTGAGTACAGTGTCTTTGAGTACAATGCTTACTGACTTCAATGGTGGAGGACAAATTCAAGTATTCTTGGCAATTTTAATGCGTTTTCTGATGAGCTGGCATTCCATAACAATTTTATGAGTGTGAAGTCATGAAAAATTAACTGGCTGTCTTACAATACTAATTGAGTCCCCTGAATTTGCTGTGGAAGAATGCCATGCTTAATGTCTTTCCTACTATCTTTATACTAAACCAAAGTGTCAAAATTAGTAACTTGGTCATAGGGAAATGAGAGGAAGATAAAAGAACACTTTTAGGTTTGAATGGAGAAGATAGATTCATGAAGTGCTGAACATAGCAAGAGTGCCTCACTGAGTAGAAATACTTCTGGAAAAAGTCTTGTAATTATTCTGTTGTGATTAAACATCCTCTTCCATCAGGAATGTTGAAGGAATACAGAAAAATTTTCTGAACGAAGTACTGATAGAACTAAATCTGCTCAAAGATGTCAAAGGCAACAAGAAAAACTTCTGCAGGTGTATTGATGATGAAAGAAAAACAAGGGAAAATGTGGGACCTCTCCAGACAGAAACAGGAGACCTGGGTACTTGGGACATGAAGGCTGAGGTACTCAATGGCTGTTTTGCCTCATTCTTCATGGAAAAATGCTCCAACCACACCAGCTAAGTCACAGAAGGCAAAGGCAGAGACTGGGAAAATGTAGAGCTGCCTGCTGTAGCAGATTAGGTTTGAGACCATCTAAAGAACCTGAAGGTGGGCAGGTCCATGGGACCTGAGGAAATGCATTTGTGGATCCTAGGGGAGCTTCCAGGTGAAATGGCCAAGCCACTATCAATCATGTGTGAGAGGTCATGGCAGTCCAGAGGAGTTCCCACGGACTGGAAAAGGGGAAACGTAATTCTATGTGCTATGAAACAAGGAAAACAAGGATATTCTTGGTGACAGCTGACATGGCTTTACTAAGGACAAGTCATGCCTGAGAGATTTGGTGTATTTCCACAACTTGATTGCAGTATTGGTGGATGGGCAGTTGGTCAGAGCATGGTGCTAATAACACCAAGGCTGTGAGTTCAGTCCCTGTGCACTCAGAGTTGGACTCAATGATCTTGTGGTTCCCTTCCAATGCAGAATATTCTGTGAGTCTTCCTGGACTTGTGCAAAACATTTGATGCAGTCTGGCACAGCATCTTGGTCTCTAAACTGGGGAGCAATGGATCTGGCACATGGATAACCTTATAAATTCCAGTGACACTACAAGGTCCTGCACCTGAATCAGGACAATCCCAAGAGCACGTAAAGGCTGCACAGAGATTATTCTGAGTGGAATGAGAGCAGCCCTGAGGAGAAGGACTTGGTGTCCTTGGACCTGGGAGGTGCTGTTGGTAGATGAGAAGCTCTGTGTGACCCAGCAATGTGCTCTCCAGACCAGAAATCCTGAGCTGCATCATCAGTAGAAGCAGATTGTCCAGATTATAGATGTTAAATTTTGATGCTTACAACATTATGATTTCTGTCCAGTTAACAAGCATGCAGTACACACTTGTGTAAGGAACAGAGTATTCTTGGAGCTATGGTAGCAGGGCCCTTACACTGAGTGTGCTGGAGTAATGGTTTGTGCTTACTCTTTATTTAAAAATAGCCAGCCATCAGGAATGAGTAGTTTTTACACACTCTTCCTCTAGATGGAACCACTCTGCTGCTTCACTTGGACGAAATACTATTTGTTTAACAGCTGAATAATCTATTGCAGTGTGTATTTGCAGTCATGCATCTATGTTCACGTGTGCATGTGTGGCTTGGAGCAATCTGTGTGGCATTAGAGCGTGATGCAAGAGAAGGAATACTCCTGGGGTTTGTGCTGCTTCTGGAAATAAATAATTTGAAGATAGTGTTTGCACACTTTAATCTGTTACAGTGTAATAAAGATTACTATATTTATGGGAATAATGACCTATTTATTCTACAGCTGGTGAAATGTTTCATCTTGTCCATCATCTCTGGAAAGTCTGTTTCAGAGTTTATAACCAGACTGCTAGCAGTAACACTTCCAATCTTCACATTTTATAATCTTTTCTGCTTATGGGTTGGTGCACAGAACTTGTTTGACTACAAGAGACATTGATACCTCTATTTTCTGTAGAAACATCTTGCTTCATTTATTGCTTCTCTATTTCCATTTGTTACTTCCAGAAACTACCCCAGTCAAAATATGTTGCTTGTTCTTTACTAACACTTTTCCCATATTTTCTGATCATGGGTTTTTCAGTAGTTGTGAATACAACTTTTCTAAGGTTCCTCTGCTTTACCCGACTTAAAAGTATTCTGTTTACCTCTCGCTTTTCCAGTTGTTAATGTGAGCTACATGTATTACATAATATACTCTTCACATTGTTTTCACTGAATTTTGAGCCACAGATTTTACTTGCACTGGATAGTTTACTATTTCTAAGAGCAACCCTCTTTCTAAGGCTTGTTTCACTGCTGTACATGCAAAAGGTTCAGAAGACATACGAGTTGGATTAGTTATCTGCCTAATCAGAATCAAACATAGTAAAAGGTTGTCCAAAGGAGAAGAAAAAAATGTTGTAACACAGTTAATTTAGTATTTTTAGTCTTCATTTTCTCATGGAATACTGAAAGTGTGCTGAAAAAGCATGACCCTATACAAAACCAGCATCAGTAAATAAATATAAAATGCTAGTTCTTGTTCCCCAGCAGCTAAGGAAAGAAAGGTTTAGTCATGCAAGTCTTTAAGAACTTATCAGCAAAAATCTAATTGAGAGGTTAGAAATCAGATTAAATTAGATCATGTTTGTATAGAATAATAATAAGCTACTTGAACTTAAATAATTAGAGACATGATAAAGAGAAATTTAGAGAGGATGTCAACGAGTAGAAGTCATAGGCCTGGAGGTGGTTTGCCATGAGTACAGAAAAAGAAGGTGGAGAGGAGTCACACTCATGGCACCTTCTTTTGTGGAGGAAATGGTAAATATTGTTGTGAACTACTGCACACATTTAATTAGAGATACATGTTTAATTTCATTCAAGATACATGTTTGCATGTGTCTGAAACAACAGTACCATCATTCAAGTAAAATGGGGAGCAGAATTTTTGAAAATTTTGATTAAACTAATTGTCTAATGATTGCTGGAATTGTTCAAGTATTACCATGTTTATCTTTTGAATTGTCACTGTGCCATTACTTATTAATTTACTTGCATTTTAGTAATAGTCTTTCTCTGCAAGGATTAGCATATTTGTGTCAGTTGCATATTAATTACAACACATACCTTAGGAGAGGACATCAGGTGCAACAAGTCACCAAAGGGCAGGAGAGATGCAAAAAATCTTATCCTGACTGAGGCAAAGAAGTCTGCATTAAACCAGGCAAACCCATGAAATGATACCTTGTCTAAGAAGGAAATACTTGAATCTCTGAGGAAACAAAACAGGATTTATTTTGAGAGGAAAGACTAACCACAGAGTTCTGAATGTTGGCAGGAAATAAACTGAGTCTCAGTGACAAATGTTGAGGGAGAATTCAATGTTCAGGTTAATTATAAAATGCTAAATGCTTCAGGAAAAACAGATACTCAGTGGGAGTTGCATCCTGAGGGTAAAGATACACAGAAAGATGGGAAATGGAATAGAAACACAGGAACGACTGTGGAAAGGAAAGATTCAGCTTCCTTACCTTTGTTTCCATAAAAAACTTAACTGTTGATTGATTTGGAAGGTTTAAGGAAATCTTTTTCTTTTTGTTTTAATCTTAAAGGGGCTTGTGTCAAGGATTGGAAAGCTCCTGGGTAATAACATACCTCATCTAAACCTATAGTGAGTCAAACAATTCATTCACTCTGTCTTTTAAGAAACATTCTGTTTGTCCAAAGTGTATCCAGGGTGACCAATGGTGACAAGATGTGTCCTGAAAAAGAGATTCCTAGGGTCATATGAGTCCATGTGTCCCACTCCAGTGGGGGAACTGAGACAGCAGTTTTTAAATGGGTTTGAAGTGAGCTTGCCAAGAAAACATTTTAACACTATTTCCCTTGTTGTGATCTATGGTGATGCATTTTCCCATCCATATAGGGTATGATTTCTGAAAATTAAAAAGGTTTAACAAACAGCAACGAAAAAAACTCAACAAATCCCCCCTATCACACGCACACAAAACCCCAAACCCAAAATTAATTAAGGCTTCTCAGGAAAGCTGGAGCATTGCACAGCAAATCTCTCCTGGTCTGAAATGCAGTGACCTGGCTCAGCCTTGCCATGGCCAAGCTCCTGCCAGCAGCAGACACAAGGCTTCCTGCAGGGGCCCTTCTTCTAGGTGTGCATTTGAAAATGTGGTGTTTATGCCAAATATTTTCCTTTTATTTCATACTTAATTTTGAAATAGCAGAAAAAGCTCTTTTTCTTAGATACTGTAAAAAACCAAAAGGCATAGTGTAGCTGTTTGGCATTAGAGAGGTAATACATATTCTAGAAAAAAAAAATATATATTCAAAGTACATGGATGGTAGATGAGACAGAAAAGGGCAGTAAAATAAAAAAGTTGTTTAAGAATGGTTCAACCAACTGGAAATAAAAAATTTGTAAAACTGCCAAAGTCAGTGAGACCCAAAGCAATTTGCTGATTGAATGATGATTACATGTGCATGTGCCTATGGGTTCTGTTTCATTTCTGTACTTTAATGCCGTAAATTTAAGGCATTTATAGCTAAAAATGGAGAAATTAGACCACAAAATGAAACATAGTGTCAGTAATTTCTTTATAGCTTATATTCGTTTTTTTATTGTGTTTGACAAGTCTCTTAGGGTGTTCTCCAAATACAAAGGTGTGTGAATAACAAATTGAGAGAAATTCTCTGTCACTTTGCAGACGGATGCACTTTGCATCACATGGCATTTGGATTTCTGCCCTAGAAGGTGGAAAATTTTTTTATTTCATTTTTTAATAAATAATTACAATCTTGTTCCTTGATTTAATACAGCAAATTACATTAACATTTCCTAATATAAGAATTTGTTTTGCCTAGACAATCTGTGGATGCCCCATTCCTGGAAGTGTTCAAGGCCAGGTTGGATGGAGCTCTGAGCAACCTGATCTAGTGAATGGCATACTGCCCATGGCAGGGGGCTTGGAACTGGAAAGTCTTTAAAGTCCTTTCCAAACCAAAAAATTGTTCATTCTGTGAATACAAGTAACTAAATTATTGAGGTAAATGCAGAACTCTCACTGTGATTTCAATAGGTTAACTTGTTCAGTTTGAACTTCAGAACTGAGTGTGTTTCCCAAACTGAGTGGTGCAGTGTGGTATCATTATCATGTCATTCCAGACCAGTTTGTCCAAGCTGAAGGGCTGGCTAGCAACAGTGACCATCAGGGCCAGGGAAAAATTAATTATAAGAAATTCCTTCTTTCCAGACTGGGGGATTGTTTACATTGTCCAGTAAGAAGTGGATGAGAAAATGAAATGTGTCAGTTACTCACAACTCAGTAAGGTAAAGTCTGTTGTCCAGGGCAAGTAAATTGAATGAATTTAAGGCCTATTTGATGGAATTGTAATGGAGTCTTGCCAAACCTAGATGCAAACTCCAAAAAGCTGAAGAAGGTATGATCAGGACTATTTTCAGCCACCAAGGCTGGTTCTCCTGTTTTAGTTTCATCTTGTTCAGGCAGGATGTCGGTGCCCAGCCCAGCACCAAGAACATTTTGGAACATGCTGCTGCTGTGCTAGGTAGACCTGTTCTCCAAATGCTGTAAAGTCTCACAGATCAGTGGGAATATGAATGGCTTCACATATTTTGTGAAAATGAAGTTTATAGACTCTGCCAGCTGCTGCATCTTTGGTGTGAAGGAGGACAAAGTAGAGACCCCAGGAGAAGCCACTGCTGCTGCGCTCCTGCAGCTCCCTCCTCCTGCCTCTTCTGCCCCTTCTGCCTCCAGCCTGCCTCCAGTCTGCTTCCTCCTGCCTCTCCTGCCTCCTCCTGCCTCTGCTGCCTCTCCTGCCTCCTCCTGCCTCTTCTGCCTCCTCCTGCCTAATCCTGCTGGAGTGATGCTGCCTCTTCACCAGCTTAAAGACAGATTGCAGCCTCAGTGTTACATATTGTGAATCATGTTGAGATAAACACGTTTATAAGAATCTCTCCCATTTTTCCTTCACATGAACTCTTTTGGGTTTGCAGAGTGGTGTGTCCCACTGGCTCAGGAGCCCACTCTGTGGCACTGCTGACAGCAGGACACTCCTGTTAACCATAAACTTCTGCCCATCCTAGGTCATGTGCTGATCTCTCTCATCCCTCAGTGCCCGAGATGTGCTCCTGAGCGTGCTCTGCTGCTGGAACATTTAATTTGGTGCATGAGGGATGATGTAATTTGTGGCCTTTTTCCAGTACACTACTCCTGATTATATTGGATTGTGTTGGGCAGCCCAGGAGGATAATCTGTGTATATAATACATAAATATTACCTGGTCAAGCTGAACTTTATTTAATTACCTTTTCTTTGTCCCCTCTTCTGCCTTTTCTCCCCAGAATGTCTCTTTGACTTTGACTACAAGGGTACTCTAAGCCAGAGCCAAGTGTTTCCTTTGATCTGTTCTGGACTGGCTGCTCTGACCACTCTTGCTGTCTTCCCTGCATGTGGGTGCTATAACATGAGAAGCAGAGGTACAGATACATCATAGCATTTTGCCTATAACAAATACAAATAGGCAGGAGAAAAGAGAGATTTTAAAAAGGCTGTATAAGCCAGAATATTTTTTGAAGCATGGTCTTCAAATTTTTCAATCTTTTAATAGCATTTTTGGGAGCATTTTTGTTTTGAAATCAGTGCTTTGCAGTATGTTGTTTGTCCCTGAGGAATGGTGTGACATAGTAGGACAGACTCTGATTTGAACTGATGATTTCATTGATTAAAAGACAACACTGTAAGCTTAAAATGAAGCAGTCTTTCTGAAAGGTTTTCACAATTCTAGTAGTGATTTTTTATATCACTCTTCTAACCTCCATTGTTTTTAGCAATTTGGGCTTGAAATGCTTGATGATGTTGTCTAACAGCAACATAAAATAAACTCTGTTATTGCTATAGTCTAGGGTATTTGGCTTTTCAGTCATGACATTTTTCAGTTGATAGCCACAGGAAAACAGGAATATCTGATGGTGTATTTAATTAGGGTTAGAAGTAAATACAAAAGTTAAAACAAATTTTTGTTTCCCCAAGCACTGCTATACTTTTCACGGTTTTGCTTGTGTACAATGTTTTTGTTGTTTTGTTGTATAAAATACTGCAAATGAGTCAGTCCCTTTTTTTTTGTCCCTGTGTATATTCTGAAGGAACTGTTTGAGTGACCATAAGAAAAAGAACAGAAAAATAAAAAAGAAAATACTCAAGTCATGTGAGTAACTTGTAATAAAGGATATTACACAGCTATTCAAATAATTGCATTAAAAAGCATTTATTTAATGTAGATATTTGGATGAGAGATGCACACAAATAGGTTGGTGTAGTAGGTTCCATAGTGCACTCACTGTACTTTAAATTTTCTTACATAAGAATTGTACAAAACTTTTCAAATATAGAAACAATTAATACATTTTAAAAAGAGAGAAATGAGAATTCCTTTTGCTCACTAAGGAATTTTGAGGAATTTTGTTTCATAGAAGCGTTATGAGAATTAACATTCTGCTTCAGAAATTGATACCTTTCTTAACATGCAGTACAACTTTTACAAAAAGATTTGGTTTGCCATTCATTACTGATAGTTTATTTTGGTTGTTTTTCTTAGTGATTTTGAATACAGTTTAATATGTGACACGCACCAACTCTTAAATTTTAGTTCTTCTTCCATTATTATTTATATACAATGAACTGAAATACCACTGAAATACTACATTTACATACTCTTTAAGCTTTCTTTTGCCGTGAGCATGTAATTAATTTTCTACTTATAAATATCTAATGTGAATTTTTCATTTACCTCTAAAGCATGATGTAGAAGCCAGTAAAAAAAGATTAATTTTTGTTTTACCTTTCTTGTGGTGAAACATTTTTTTACACTTCCTTGCATTATTAGGAAACTTTGGTTTTTTGTACTGCTGAATACAACAGTATTCAAATATGGAAAGAAATGGAAAGAAGTTTTATCCTACAAACCTTAGAAACTAACTACAGAAACAGATACTGTAATTTAATATTCCATAGAATTTCTTCCTGTTCTGAGAAGCATCATCTCTGAGTCAGCTGCAGGATAATATATAATATATATTGAAAATATGAATGATGATTATAAACTATGACAAATGCTGAAAAATTATTTTTGAATCAAGCTTTGGGTTATGTGAATTTTGGTTGGTTTTTTGCAGTTGGGGGCTCTTTGTAAATCCATCCAATTTTCTTCCCTCTCTTCTGGGCTGTAGCAGCTGGGCTGCATCTTTCTTGCCTTGCTGACTCCTCCATTCACCCCAGGCACATTGAGTCTGGATTGTGCAACTGGGAGGTTTTCTACAACCATGGTCTATATTCCAGAATATTTTTATTTTGGATGAGATTAGAGGAAATAAGCTGATCCTTGGAGAAGCACTAGCTACAAATACGGTTTGGCTGCGGGCGTCTACCTCGAGCAAGGGCTGGGTTTGCTGCTGCCCTGAGTTTGGCTGGCCAGGCTGGCTGGGGCTCAGGGACAGGAGGCTGGGGGTCAGAGGATTTGGGGGGAGCCTCAGCAGCTGGGCTGTGCAGTCAGGAGTCACCTGGTGGCAGGGAGGAGATGGCAGCGAGATGCAGAGCTGTCAGGGACAGCAGCTGGAGGGCACGGTGTCAAAGCTGCAATAGCTTTCCACTCTCAGTAAACAGAAGATTGACCACGTGTCTCATCCTTTCTGCAGCCAGGCCATTTGTTTCTCTGTGTAAAGAACAGCAATTATGGCTTGGCAGCCCATGTCACGGTGTGTTATGTATGCAAAGACTTTTCTTTAATCATCTTCATTAGCAGTGCAGTTCTGTCATGTTCTAATTGCTTCACAAACTTTAAGGAGCAAATTGGCAGCATTTTCTTGCAAGGTCTTATTTCTCTTTTATATCTAGGGAGAAGACACAATAATTTAAGAATCTGCTTATTCTGAAGAGAGAAAATGAATGATTTGGGTAACATGCATCTGTTTCAGCCACAGCTCTGAACTGAGGACAGTGGCTGTGAGGCTTGTTGCAATCAAAATCAATGCAATACATTCATATGGTTTCTATTCTGATAGAACTGGAACTTTTATTCAAACCTATTAAAAAAGGAAAACCTGTCATAAGGAAGCATTGAGATTAGAAGTGAATTATTTGCAAGCTAGAATTCTGTGTATATGCTGCAATGTGGTATTTAAAGATGAAGAAACAAATTCTCTTTTTCTTAGGTTATGACTGTATTCATCACTGGATGGCTGATACTCAAGATAAAAAAAATCCATTTTCTTGATGTGAAACATCACTTTCTTTCTGAAGACAGAGCTAACAAATGTAGGGCAGGAAGAGAGAGGATAGTTTTAAGAGTAAAATGGAAATAGATTTGATGCTTACTTGGCTTTTGGCAAGGCTGAGCATTTTGCTTAAATCAGAAATGCTGTTAACAGTCTAAGTGTCTTGTGTACCACCATTGGGGAATACCCAGCTTAAAACAGGTCTGTGATCTCAAAAATGAAGTGATGAAGATTTGTTTGCAGAACTGCTGAGTATGCAATGCAGAGAAATTCCACAAGTGTGCTCTAAATACAGAAAGCATTACAGAATGTTAAATTCTTGAAAGGATCAGACCAGAATCCTCTCAGACTAGATTCTTCATTAACTAATGGACTCATCTGGAATATATATTCCAGCTATCCAATGAGAATAACAGCAGCAGCTTCCCTCACCAGCATCTTCTGAAAACATACTCCTTAAAGACAGAATGGTGCAGAATATTTCTGTCATTTTAGGTTTATTTTTCAGCATTGTTCCTCATATTAGGACCTTCTGATTTCTACAGTGAGATTTGTGTCCTCTGGGATTAAAGATTGCACCATAGGTCCTACATATAACAGGGTTAATTTCTGGACTTTCTAGTCTTGTTAGCATCTCAATTTTCAACTTTTATTGTCTTTTATTTCATTACATTTTAGCAGTAGGATTTTTTTTTTATGTATGCCATTGGCAGTGACTTAGCTGCTTAAAGTAAAATTCAGTATTTCAGAATCATTCTGTGTGAGGAAACAAATATAGTTCATTTTACTTGAGCACGTCTGGCAAGCCATTAGCAGCTGCTGCTCTAAAATTCTGTGAACTGAGTTAATATTAAGAAGGAGAAAGCTCAAATGCCAGCTGTTTTTCAGCTTGTATGTCCAGGACCAAGAGTATATTTATTGTTACAGTATAAAGGGGCAGATCTGATCTAACCCATTCCATTCCACACCAGTTCTGGAGGATACCTTTGTGTTAGATACTAATGTAACAGACTCTAGACTTATATTCTTTAACTTTAGAACAGAATAATTTCTCTGTGAAATATTTTCTTTAACATGTCTAGACATGGTATATTTGAAACAGAACTGTTTCTAGTAACTGCTTAACATCTCAAAATAGAGAATTTTTCACTGCATAGAGTTTCCACACTGCTGGATTTATATCCAGTCATACACCTTTGTATTCTACCTGTCCAACTACTAGAGTTTGAATCTCAGTGCACTTATTGAAGGCAATCATCCCCTCTTTTATTTGAGTCCCAGTCATGTAAAGCTACAGACAGTGCTTCAGCTCCATGAGACTGAGTAGAGTTATGAAAAATAGGGGGAATCTAATTAAAAATTGCATGTATATAAACCTTCTTTCTGGTATATGCAATGCAGAGTGTACCAGACTTAGCTTCTGATTACCTGCAATGTGGACAAGGAATAAGCAGAGGACTGTAATTATTTTAAAATCAGATAGTTATTTCCAGTGGGAAATACACACATTTTTTCTCTGTCCCAGTCACATAGGCAATTTCTAGAATTTCTTTTAACCAAATAAGAAGTGTATGTTGCCACCTTGAAAAAGACCTTAATATTATTTTAATACCCACAAACAAATCATGGACCATCCACAAATTGAATTCTTGAAATCATAAACCCATTGCATTTATGCAAATACATTAAATAATCAGTGAAGTGACAGATGATGCTTGAAGCATAATCTAGGTTTGTATCATGAGTAGATAATAATATTAAGTTATTATTTTGGAAGTCCTAGAAAAATGGTCTGTTGTCATGCAGACTGCATCTGTCTGTCATATTCACAGTGTCCGTCAGCTGGACTTAATTTTGTAATTTTTTTTTTTAATGCTTTTTATCAGATTGCTCCCTTATTCTGTGTCACCATCTTCTTTTCTATTTTGTGTTTTGTTTTCTTCTTTTCAGGATAAAATATCACTATTTTAGCATGGTTCTGTACCTTTTTACCTCATAGCTCATATTTATTTTTAAATAAATATATATATATTTGAATATGGTTCAGGTAGGTCACCTTCCTTGTACATTTAATGATATGCTTTGGAAAAAGTACGTTTGAATTAGGTGTTCCTGGTGAGTTGTGTAGACACTGTCAGTAGGATTTGCAGATGTTATCCCAGGGAAGGATGATGCTTCTCACAAGTTCAGTGCTCAGGTGCCAATAGGTACACTTGGGCTGTACCCACATCTGAGCAGTACACAGAGCACTTTAGGTACATAATGCCACTCTTTGATGCTTTGTGGTGAATCTGAGAGACTCCAACAAACTCTTCCATCTGGAAATGGTCTGAAACACCCCCTGTAAATTCACACAGCTCCTGAAAACAGGATCCCTTTTCTCTCGTTTATAAAGACAGAGCAGTCTGGCTTGTTTCCACGGCACTGTTTCTCCCTTAATGGACTGCTCCAAATGCTCTCATGCTGTGCACTGAAGCATAAGTATTTCGCAAATGGTACTGGCCCGTGTGCTGAGTGAGGAAGCAGAGGTCTTCCTGTATAATCCGATTTCAATCAACTCACTCTAATCACTACTGATAGTTGCAAAATTTAGCCTGGATCTGCACTGGTAATCTAGATTGACAGGAGGTAAAAGTAAAAGGACAGAAGGGCAGAGGAACAAAGAGCAACGAGCAGGAGCAGTGGTTTGAGGCTTTGCCGGCCGCCCCGGGACGCGTCTGCCGGCGCAGTGCTGCAGAGCAGGTGCCCTCTGCGGGCTGGGGTGGCAGCCACACTGCAACAGGCACCTGCCAGAGCCTTGGCGTGCATCCCTCAGTGACACCGGGATTCTGACTCTTATTAGCCCAGAGATCCCGGGAACATTCAGGCACAGCAGCAGTCAGAGGGTGCAGCGGCAGCTGTGTGTCCTTGACACCCTCTGAAGGCGACTGGCTCCCAGCGCTGGGCTTCATTCTCCTGCAGGATCAATGCTTGGCTGCGAGCTTGGAGCATAACTGGACTCTGCATTTTCTCACTGGGAAGGTGAAGTGTCTCTGAGAGTAAGTCCCTTTGACTTCTGCTTTTAGCTTTTCAAAGAGCAGAGCCAACTTTGGATTTCATGGATATACAGCAATACAGCCAGCTGCTGCTGAAGACAGACATGTCTCAGTTTGGTTGGACTGTACCTCAGGAAGGAAAATGACCTTTTTTATTGTTACCTGACCACATGCTCAGTGTGCCTGTGTCAGCCAGGCTAAGGAACTCCACACCCTGGGGTAACCAAGGCACCTGGACTACCCCTCCATCTGACTTTCCATGCTGGTGGGGCTGCTGTTGGTCGTTTCAGCCTTGCATGTTGCCATGCTAAAAACACCTAAGGCTAAAAATGTGTCCTGGGTAAGTACACAAGTGTGAACAAAGTTTCTATAAGTATGGATTTCTTAAGTATATATGAATGTGTTTTTTTCTATATATGTGAAAATCTACGTAAACTTAGACTGAGGTATAAGGTATAAGATTATAAGTCATTAAAGATCAGAACTTCTTAAAATATTCCTAAGAATTAAGAAAAAACACGTTATTTTGAACTCTAGTATTTTGAAGGAACTGTACTAGGAAATATAACAATGACAGACTTTCAGCTTGTTTATTGTAGATACTTTCCATCTATGCTAGTAAAGGGTTTATACTACGTACTTTTAAATCAATTGAAAAATTTTTGTGGCTTTCAGGATGCAGACTTAAAACTTAAAAAGTTAAGTTTAAAGATTTTGAGGGGATTAATGGATACCTGTAGTTTAATTTCTAGTTTTTATAGTTCAGTGGTTTGATACTGTAGGTGTTCTTCTATGTAGTATGATTCACATCTTTAAACACTGTTTTAAAAGTCTGAGGAGTTGTTTTGGTACATTGTAATAAGTTATAGTACACAGTGGGATGAGGAAGTCCAGGTTCAGTGTCTTTTCTGTTGACTTTCTTCTTTTTTACTCAGAATGTGCATTGTTATTTTGTCCTTATCAATTATTTTTGTATCAGAAATTTGGCTTCCTGTTGTAACCCCATCATGTATGATTATACATTGCTAGCCCAGCCTGCTCTACCGAATAAACACAATATCATCAAATCCCAGTTGCTCACAGATTCCTGGAATGCAGGCAGCTGCTCAGTTCATAGCTGTAGGGCTTCTTCAGTGACCTCACTGAGTCCCAGATATTGCCCTGAGTGTTCCCCATAACTGCATTACCTTACCTGGAGTGCTGGGGCTGTTCAGGAGTAGAGGATGTCACTGCCAGCTCTGAATTCAGATACCTTCCCCCCACTGCTGTGAAAATGCATTCAGTTTCAGATTAGTTAGAAATGTAAGTGTGTCCATGAAGCAGGCTGTGGTTGCATATGAGCCTGGTTGAGAGATGTTTGTATCCCCCAGTTTGTGTACTGAGTGGCAAGCTGCTCACATACAGAGTGTCTCTTCTTGGAAGTAGAAATCTCAGAAGTCTTCAGCTGTGATGGGCTCCAGGTGTGGCTACTTAAATATAAGGTATATTTAGGTATTTAAATACCTGTTTCTGGCGATTATGTTGAGAATGCTGAAATACTTACTCTTACTGTGCAATAGTCACCAAGGATGAAATAAATAAGTCCTTCCTTTCTCTCCATCCTTTCATTACCAATTTGCATAAAAAAAGGAAATAGATCTATGTTGTCATGAAAACAGTAAATTATGGTAGTTGTTTCAACTGGGTGATTGATACAGAGTTTATTTATCATAGCATAGTCCTGCATTGCAGACATTAATGACCTTTAATTGTTTCACTAAACCCAGAATTGCACTTGTGAAATGCATAAACTATAAACTGATTTGAAAATTCCAGTGCAAAAAATGACAAATTACATGACTGCAACTGTGTGCTATATAAAGAAATAGATGCAGCATACAAACCACTGTAGCATCTGGGATTACTTCTACTTCATGGACCATTTTTTCCTTTCAATGAAAACTACAAATAAACCTGCAAAAATTATCTCTAAGGATTTCTGACTTCATATGTAACTAAGCATATTCCATTAGTAATTTACAATTGTAACAGGATAGCTGTTGGAGAAAAACAAGGAAATTAGTAGTTATAAAAAGATAGAGATAGTTTTATCTAAGTCTTGCATTCCTCTCTTTCCCTTTGGTTTTCTTGGGGGTTTAATCACTTCATCTGTCTTTTGCAATAGAATATACAAGTTATTCACAACTCAGCCATGGAAGGTTTCACTTCCTAAATGACTATAATATGTGACCAGTATTTTAATTGAGAAAAATAATACCTATTTCTCTGAGGATGATTAAAACAAGTAAAAGGAATAGTGAGGGTTTTTTTTTTTAATGCTTTAATATTTTGAAAATCTGACATACCCTACAGAGAAGTACAAGGGCACCTTAGAGAATCAGATACCTGCTCAGAGTATCACTTGGTTTAAATCCCAACAAGTGGAGATTAACTTCAACTCCTCGGAAATCTGGATTTTGACTCTGCAAGTTTTACCTGTCTGGGGATTTGATCTTGACCTTTGTGCATATGCAGTGAAAATACAAGGGTCCTTGGTTGAATCACAAAGATAAAACTGCATGATAAATATTTTGGCTGTAATCTAGCAAGATGCTTTGACATCTAATGAAATTTCAGTTTAATTTTCACCTGCTTAAAACTTGAGATTTGTGCCACTTTTTGGCAACTACTTCACTGAATCAGTGTTTGCTAAATCTTTGCTATTCTGTAATTGAATTTGGCATTTGATCCTTGTATCTCTAGCATATAATGATTTAAGAAACCATGCTCTGCTGGTGTATCTTTTTACAAAAAATCCTTCTGCCTACATAATTTGTAGTTGCTCTTCAAGGCTTCAAGGTGCCTACCTGAGTGCCTTCCCCTGTCAAAAACAAAACTCAAACATTTAAAAACTGGGCAACTCCTGTAGCCTTTGCTAAAATTTTGCACCACTGTGTCTGACAGTCCCTGACTGCTGCAAGCACCCTCACATCAGAATTTGCAAGGCTTAGAAGTTAATATCTAATGTTATGTTAGTTAATGACTTTCAAGAGCTGAGGAGTCATCAAATTTTTAGTGGATTGTTGTTTTTTTCCCAGAAGTTCTTCAGATATCTTTTCATAGATCTCCATGTCTTCAACACGGGTTCTGTGAATATCAGCTTTGGTTTTGTGCTAAAACCAAGACATGTGGGGTCTGGCTTTTCAAAGGCACTGAATGGTCTTCTAGGAACTGTGGTGACTTGAATTTTAAATTATGTAGAGAATGTTTTCCATCTCTCTGTCTTATGGCTGTTGGTGCTGCCATGTGTGGATGTTTTTGAAAATGACTGGGAAGAACTGAGGCTGACCTAGACAAGATGACTCTAAAATCTGTTTGTCATCTAGTGCCTTGGGGTTTCTTATATTTGATTTGCAAAACGAATTCATTTAATTATCCCTAATGGAATAATTTTGTTAAATTGACTCCTATTGACACAAATTTAATTTTCATTGTCTAATATAAGCAATTTTATTGTTTGTTACTTTGTGTAACAAAGCTACCTTTGAGCTCTGTCACAACTGTAGGTAGACCTGTACCTGTGGCAGGTTGCAATGAAGGCAGTAGGTTACAATAAATGCACCTATGGGGCATGGTGTATTTCTTTAAACTGTTTTTTTACCTAAGCAGCAGATGGTTGTGAGAATTGAAAAGAAAGGAACTTTGAAATTTGAAATACCATAGCATCTTCAAAATATGGTTCTATGCACATTAATGAAAGATGTCTCCCCTATGGTTCCTGTAAACTACTTGGCTAGACTGTTATACCAGTATATTAGAGGAGTAAGCAGCTTCCAGTATTCTGTAAAAGACATTTAATTGTGACCTGATGTAATTTTCAAGGGTAGCACCATTTTAGAGTTCTAACTACAGCCATTTTTACCTATCTGAGCATCCTCTGGCCTTTGGAGCCATACAAGCCCTGCTGGAGGGCTGCAAACCTTGACTCTGTGCCAAGGCAACCTACTGAGCAGAAAGGTCATTGAGCCACAAATACCCAAAATAAATTCTAGCTCTTTAGCTGAAAGCTGCAGAGCTGCCTGCCCTGCTCTGCTGTCAGTAGTTATAGATTGTGGTGCCCACTGCAGAAAGTGAGCAAAGTCTGTCTCTTTGGCAGAGTAGCTCTTCTTCCCTGATAGACTGGGTAGGATGGGTAGGAAATCTGCTGCATTGTTGTTACTGTAAGTAGGATGCTTGTGAGTGCACACATAGTGAGTGTTTCTGCTTGTATTTGTATTAAAATTGGGTTGTCAGTTTATTAAAGAGAGAAATCTTCTCGATTGCACAGTATGTTTTATCCCTTCTTACTTAAAAACGCTCTGTTGCACACCTTGTATCACTCAGGTTCAAAGGAGTGGAGTTTCCAGAGGAGGAAGACTGACTTTTATGTAATTAATGAAATTATAACATTATAATATAATGAAATTATAATTATGGTGAATTCCCTCAGCTAATAAGAGGGATTGATATTTCTATCTCACATTGTTACTTAAAAAAGTAACATGGTGACACATGCAGTGTTACAAAGGTACAGAAAGTGAATGAGAAAAGAAGAAAATTAGAATGTAAATAGTGAAATATGCTTGAAATATCACGTAATGTAAAAAAATGCAACGTTACATAGTCACAAAGGGAGAGCAGGGGATAAATTCTAAAGGAGAAAAGAGAGGAAAAGGACATAGAAAAGAAAATAGAGCTTTGACTCTTAAGCAATATTATTAGAAAGGAAGGATTAAACAAATACAGAAACACAAAGAGGAGGATGTGGCTACATTAAGATCTCTATTTTTGTACAGCTGGGGTCAACTTGAAAATAGGAAATGAAACAAGTAGTTCAAAGGAAGAGACAAGAGCTTTGAAATAATAAGAAAGTTATCTGAGGATGATTTCATGATTACCCTGACACATGAAAGACAATGGTAATACAAATGAAATTTGATGTGCTTTGAACAGAGGACAAAAAATTCCCTCAGATGTGTTCTCTTCAGTTGAGGTTCTTGAGGCACATGGATGAGAGCAAAACGTGGAGAGAAGTACCTGCTATTCACAGCATGCTATTGCTGTGGGTTACTATTGGTCTTGTGAAGAGACTGCAAAAGTGCATGAAGTCAGGAAATACTGAAGGTGCACACCTCACCTGCCTGTGAAGCAGTAATAAGACTACTGCTCATTTCACAGCACTCTTTAAAAAGTTACTGAAGGAGGGTAAGGTAGGGTGTGATGGAAGATCTATGGAAAGGCTCTTGACTGCAGCCAAATCTCACTGGAATTAAAGGTGTATCCATGCAATAATTGCAGGAGTATGTGGCATAAAAGACAATTAATTGATTATTCAACTCTTGCTAGCATGGAGGACTTTAATCCTTTGATAAATCATGGGTTTGACACTTGAAGATTGACACAGCTGAAACACCTGTAGATTTTATTTTTTATCTGAAATGCACCATTATTTGTGAAAAACAGAAGAAACAATCCTGTGTGTTACATTGCTGATGAAGTTCTCTTTCTTTTCAGTAAATTCATGGGTTGCTGTTTTGGTGCTGTCTTGTCCTGGTCTAGTGTGTGCTAATGTGATACAAACTCACTCTGTCAAATAATTATTGACTGAAATGACACTGCAATTTGCCTTCTTTCTGGTTGTTTTCAAGTCCTTAGATTCTAGTGGAGACAGCTCTCAGCACTCCTGAGTAATAGAGCAAGCTTCCTTAGCAAAGTTCTTTTGACACGTTTGGCTCTCCCTGCTGGCAGCACAGGTTTTTTTCTATTAATAGAGGCAAGTCTGGGTTGTCTCCATCCTTCAGAGGCAAACCTTTTCTGAAAGCTCCTGTGGCTGCTGGATTGTCTTCCTTTGGTTGCTTGGGGCTCTAGTGGTGTCCTGCAGAAAGTTCAGGGGATTGAAAGCACTAGGAAAGAAAAGGCACAAAGCTTAGCTACATGTTATCCCTTCCTCTATTCATCAGTGTAATTCCCACTGATTTTGGTTGGAGCTACATTCATAATCTGATTAGCAGAAAGGTCATCAGGACATGCAGAATTTTAAGTAGTCTGCTGTAAGCTAGAGGACTTGCTTCCCTCAACATTTCTGGAAGTTTTCCCTTGAGTGAGGGGAACCAGGGTTCCAGTGAGGGAACCAGAGCAGCCAGGCTGTGCCAGGAGCAGAGCTGCATGGGTGGCATGGATGGCATGGATGGCATGGATGGCAGGATGGCATGGATGGCATGGATGGCAGGGTGGCAGAGTGGCATGCATGGCATGGATGGCATGGATGGCCTGGGTGGCAGGATGGCATGGATGGCATGGATGGCATGGATGGCATGGATGGCAGGGTGGCATGGGTGGCAGGGTGGCAGGATGGCAGGATGGCAGGGTGGCATGGATGGCATGGATGGCATGAATGGCATGGATGGCAGGGTGGCAGGGTGGCATGGATGGCATGGATGGCAGGGTGGCATGGATGGCATGGATGGCAGGGTGGCATGGATGGCAGGGTGGCATGGGTGGCAGGATGGCATGGATGGCATGGGTGGCAGGGTGGCAGGGTGGCAGGATGGCTGGATGGCAGGGTGGCATGGATGGCAGGGTGGCAGGGTGGCAGGGTGGCATAGATGGCAGGATGGCAGGGTGGCAAGATGGCAGGATGGCAGGGTGGCATGCATGGCAGGGTGGCATGGATGGCAGAGTAGCAAGGATGGATGGCAGTGTCTGCAGGAGCACAAGGCTGGGGCTGCACTCACCTGCTGTCACTGCCAGTCTGTGATGCATCCTGTCCATAACGCTGCTTGACTCACCCTGAATGATTTCTGACATTGAAGCCTGCACTCAAGTCTGAAAAATAAATTAGTAGTGCATTCCAGATTGGAATCTATCATTAATTTTAGCAGTTCTGTTCAGTGTGCTGAGGTCGTGACTACCAGGCAGCAATTTTAGAGCCTTGAGGGTGATTTGTGTTAAAGGTAGAAAGTTGTTGTTGTCTGACTTCATACAGTAAGGAGAAGTTTACTTTCCCAGAGTACTTTTTTCTTAATGCTGTGTAACAGCTTGCATTTACTACAGATTTCTAATTGTTGCTTCTAATTTCTGTGGACTTTTGTAACCTCAAAGATATAATAGGGAGGGCAAGAGGAATATGCTTTCCACTTTTTTAGGTGTAAAAGTTTGGGGTTTGGTTTTTTTTTTTTTTTTTTCCCCACTGTCAAGAGCTAATAAAAAAGCAGAAGTTAACAGTAGAACCAATTGCAACAGATTTGAGCTGTCTTGGAATTCTTAGAAACTTTCAGTTTTTCTGGGACGGAGGAGAATGTTGGAAAAAATGCAAACCTTAGTTTGAAAGTCATGTTGTCAGAGATGAAATAGAAAGTGAAATTACAGATGCATCTGTGGACAAAAGGAAATTGTGCCTGTTTTTTTCTGCAGTACTTGTACTGGCCTTGGACATTAGAATCTGGATACAGGAATGCCAGCTGTATACTCCAGGGGTTTAGTTATTTCTATTGTAACTTCATTTTTAGTTTCCTAAGGTTTTTGCCCCTGCTAAAATTGGAGGTGCTTGCAATATAAATTTATAATGTAATTTTCCTATATTTAAATTGCAATGATTAAAACTGACTGGGGTTACAATTTATGGCAAATTCTCAGATATATCTCACATTTCTAGAGGCATAAATGGGCCCAGAGTGAATAAAGTGTAAATGGTTTATTTTTCCAGTGATGTATGACAAATTTAAACATGTAACTCCATAAGCATTTATGAATTCTTCACTCAAAACATTAGTGCCTTAATGGGAAAATTATTCTTAAAATTATGGTAGCCAAGGGAAACAGAAAGGCAATCAAAAGAATGGATAGTGGACATTTAGGACTGAGAACATACTGCAACCTAGGAATACTCTGTAAAAACTGAGGAAGATGGAAAAGTTTTAATCTTCTGGACTTGCTTAATGTTACAGCTGATAGGGATTTTTTTTTTTTTTTTGTTCTCTATGTTAAGGCTGTATAATTTTCTGATGGAATTCCTCTTGCTCCCTTTCAGAAATATTTGTCCTCAGCACAGTTGCTACATCTCAGCTGGGATTCTGCTTATGTATAGATCTTGCAATGTCCTGTTGTTTTGGTATTCCATGAAGTTATACTGCTCTCCAAGTAATGTGTGATGCTGAATGAGAATTATGCATACAAGGAAAAATGCTCATGAGAAATGTTCAAGAAATGTGCCCATATTTTAGTAATAAATGTATGGATACAGTTGATCAGAATTTAATGGAAATTTAGTCATTATATGCTCAAAGTATTCTGTATTTATTTCTTGCTATGTATACTCATTCATAGAAGAGTATTTTTATCTAATGATCAATTATTTTATACTGAATTCATAGAGGACACTGATTACTTTGGAAGTCTTCTGAAGTTCTGTCTTTACAAGACACCTCTTCTTGAAGGAAACTATAACCAGGATTTCCCACGTGGAAATTGTTTTTGAGTATTTCGAAGCAATTTGAATTTAACATTGTGCAGAAAATGAAACCAAATAAACTATGCATTTTTATTATTTATTGTGGTAGAAAAAGCTGTGATAAAAATTACTACAATAGAAACACCCAGCAGCACAGTTAACATAGTTTTTCTGGATGATCATCAACTGTCAGTAGGACGCATTCTTTAGGATAAAAAGAGCATCAACACTTGTTAACACAAAATATAACAGTTGATTAATAGACTAGATAAATCTGGACAAAAATATGCAAAGGTGTGCCTCACGTGGGGGGATAAAAGTACAAATAAAAAGTTACATATGTGGAAGTATATGCTGCAGTCCCAAGATACACTCTGTCAGTGAAAATCTCTCTTTTCTATTATACATGATTTATAAATGCTTTCAGTCACAAGTGGAAACACTGCAAAAATGAGAGAAGAGATTCAAAGGACATTAGGGAGTGAAGATAATTAGGCTTGAAAGACAGGAAAGAAGTAAATAGAACTGTAAAAGCTCTAGAATTCAAGGATTCAGAAGTCTGGACCTGTACCTAGAGCCTGTCAGTGGAGCCTGCTCTGCAGAGGCTTAAGGGCTGGCCTTGTATCTGACTTCCTACCCTGCTTCCTAATTTCTTTCCATTTATGTTAGCTTTGGTAAATAAGTATTGGGATGCTATAATAGGTACAGTGTATTGAGTTCTCACCCTATTTCCAGGCTGAATGCTGTTTCCTCATTTCAACACATTAGGCTTTTCTTCCATGAAAATTCCACCCAGATTTCTCCCATGTTATAGAACCTGGTTTTTGAATGCACGATATTTGTAGTCGATTTATTAATTAAATTAAATTTGATAAACTTCAACAGACATTTTGATATTTTCTGTAACAGACTCCATTGAGTCTTCCAGTAATTTTGAGGTTTCATTGTCTGTTTTCCCTCTTTATCTACCTTGTGTTGAATAGAGAAGGGTGCTGGGGCTGTTCAGCCTGGAGAAGAGACAGCTGAGAGGAGACTTTGTCTCTCAGTGTCTGAAGGGAGATGTCAAGGGGGTGGATCAGGCTCTTCTCAGGGTGCCAGGCAATAGGACAAGAGGCAAAGAGCAGAAACTGATGCACAGGTAGTTCTACCTGAATATGAGGAAGAACTTCTTTACCATGAGGGTGCCTGGGCATTGGAACAGAGTGGAGTCTCCCTCCCTGGAGAGATTCAAGAACCATCTGGAACAATCCTGTGCCATGTGCTCTGGGATGGCCCTGCTTGAGCAGGGAGGTTGGAGCAGATGACCACTGTCATCCCTTCCAACCTGACCCATTCTGTGATTCTGTGGGAGACATAAAGCACTGCCTAGTGTACAAGGTACTCCTGTTGTGAATAAAAATAATATTTTTGTTAAGTAACAGCAAATGCCACTTCTTAAAATAAGACTAGTAAACAATTTGAGATAGATGCATTCAAAGAACATAATCTCCTTAAGACTGAGAGGCAGCTCTCATAAAAAAACCCAACCAAAAAAAAAAACAAAAAACAAACACAAACAACTGCATATAACTGTGTTGGGTCATTTGAGTGCACTAATATGCAAGATAATATTTTACAGATTTGTTCACAGCTGCACATCTCAATGTGATTTCATGCTATTAAACTCCAAGTACGAAATGTTTTTATTCTTTCTTTGTCTGAAGAGGGCCATTCAGATGTCCTTGAAGTTAAAAGTTCCTCCCTGAAGATGCAAGAATGTCTAGAAACATCAGAAAAAACCAGAATGGAATCCCAAATCACAAAGGGAGCAGGGAAAACAGCTGCTATCCCAGCTGCTGATAGCTGCTTCTCTATTTATTTCATATTGGAAGGCATGAATCAGATACATCTTCTGAGAAGCTGTTTACTATAAACATAAACCATAATCTCAATCTAGTGCTAGAGCTGTTCTTGCCTGTTAGTGAAATGGGATGTTACTGGAATGCCTCAGTATAATTATTGCCTTTATTAGTTGTCAGAAATTAGAACAACACTTAATATGGTCTGCTGTGATTCAGACAGATTAATATGAAGCAGAAGCACCATTGTACAGCACTCAAAGAACTTTTTTTTCTTCTCCTCACAAAATCCTTGATTTGCAGACTTTAAAGTTGCCCATATACTGCACCTTGTTTCTCACAGAATACAGAACTAATTTTTTGATTCTATTTCATTTAACACTTAGAAAACAGTGTAATTTTTATCATGGTTTCTATTGTACAGAGACTGAGATTCTATTCAATGTCTTGATCTCTTTCTAAACACTGACAAAACAGGAATTTGTAAGTACTTGGAGTACATGGAATAGTGTGCTTGGAAGTCATTAATGACACAAAAATGTTGTGATATTCTTTTGAGTCATAAAAATTGATAGAGAATAAAGCAAAATATATTAATTTCCTCTTAACATATTTTTAGGAGAATAATTTTTTAGGAAGAAGAAACATCATCACCCATTGCCAGCTATAGCAGATTTTAATTCAGCAACTGATAAATTGTATTCTTGCATGGAAAACAAAAATAATATTTTGAACTGTAAACAATTTTAACATACTATTAATATATTATTAATGTAGTAATAGAGCTTATAATACTTTCACTTAAATAGCTTAAATTTTAAGAGTTTTGACAAATTTTTGTTGGTTTATTACAATTGTAAAATGCTTGTCAATATCACAGAAACTTGTGCTAGGAGGTTTTTCCCATTGTAAACAGAAATTAAACAAGCTGTGTGCCAACTATTTCAGCACTGACAACTGGGCCCTTGCAAGGTCACTTACAAAAGCTCATAAACTTAATTGAGTTCTCCTATGAGTTTCAATATGAAGACTAAGTAGAAAAGTGTTGGATTGCCAGATATTTTGAAGTGTTCCCAGTGCTTTGGCCAACAAAGCAGCAGGAGAGAGGACAGGGCAGAACGGGGATGTGCTCTTCAGTTCCTGGCAGAATGACACAGTGGTAGGGCAAAATCTATTGAATGACTTTCCAACTTTGTTCTGAACAAACTGTACCCTCAAGTATCATTTTAAATGTTGTCAGCTCTGTCAAATGCTTACTGTTTTCCTGTAAGGTTAAGTAATTATCTCTGAATGCTTGTTTGAAGTCAGTAAATCTGTTCTGATGTAACCTGTGTGTGCTGCAAGACAATGGGAGGTATGGTTATACTATATTAGTGATGAGTAAAATAGCATCAGTCACACAACATCTCTCTCCACTGTCACCAGATCAGACATTTCAGTCTTTTCACCTGCATTAGGGATGACAGGAATGTGGGCTGCACTGCAATGCATATGGTATTGGCCTGTTCTCCTCTATCAGAAAATCTCAAGCTATCAGTCAATCACCTCTGTACACTGTTGGATTGGAAGTCTTTTAAATGAATAGAACTGATGTCTCACCTTTCTAAAAGAAGTGGGAAGTTGATTTTTTATCAGCAAGTGCAGTGACCAGCAGCAGCCCCCAAGGCTCAGTCCCAGGGCCTGAAAACTGGCTGGTGTGACTAGGCACTGCTGCTCTCTGGAGTTTTGAAGGGACCTGTGTGGAGCCTTCAGCTGCTGTGTGTGATTTCTAGGGGAAGGACCCAGATTTGGGGTCCCTTAATAAGTACCCCCAAACACCATCAGTCACCATATCAATCTGTCATTTCTTATTATCCCTTCTTTCCTGCTAAATTCTTCCCTTTTCCCACCCTGATTCTCATCTGTAAGAGCAGCTGTCCCCTAATCACTTTTTTCCCCAGTTTGTCCCAATTTTGGTATGTCTGACAGGGTTGCCCAGGTAATATGGCCTTACATCACCTTACTGATAGGTGTGCACACATGTGCAGGTGTGTTGGGAGAAAGGGCTCATGTGCTGATGGGCAAATGAGGCACTGACACCTCTCTGAATCTGAACTGCTGCTGGGACAATGTGTTAAGGGATCAGATCCCACTAAGGATGCAGGTTTTGTGGGTGGTTTAAGCACTCATGAAGAAATGGCTTTTGAATTGCAGCTTTTCCTGTAAATTTCCCTTATCATCTCAGTAAATTGGAAAGAGATTATTTTAAGAGATGTTTTGTAAGTGACCTCTTCCAAGGTCCCCCACAAGGGACAAAGTTTCTGGTTTATTTTTCAAAGTACCTCCTTTGAAATTTGTTTATGACTAAAATCTTAAAAATGTGCACATTGCCTTCTTTAGAAAAAAAAGAATTTAAAAATCACTTAAGTGAAGATCTAAACCCCAGTTGGTCTAAATCATTGAAGTATTTCTCGTATATTGATGACTGGAATGTCACTAGACTAGCTCATGATTGTAAATTAAGGACTTTGTTTCACTTACAGCCAATGATTTTAACTACTCCCTTGTATCTTTGTGAGTTTATTGTTGCTAGGGGAAATACTTTGAATCCTATGAGAAATGCAGAATGTTCCCACACTAATGGAAACTACTGTATTTTTGTACTAAACAGTTTTCAAGGAATAGGAACTCCTCATGCTGCAAGTTACATCACAAATAATGATTGGATCTGGGAAATTATGTTCTCCTTGTGATGGTGCAAATTCTCTGTTGTAAATGCAGCACTTTTAAGGAAAAGGAATGAAAAAGCTCTTTAGCAGCAAATGCTCAGGCATTTCAGATTAGTTAATTATAATATTGTGTGAGAGTCTTTGAATTTCAGATTGAGCAGAGCACAGGGGCAAATCCCTCTCTCACCCTGCTGGCCACACTGCTTTTCATGCAGCCCATGTTTGTCTCTGTTCTGCAGGTGCACTGTGTCTGCTCATCTTGAGCTTCTCATCCACCAGCAACCCCAAGTCCTCCTCTCCAGGGCAGCTCTCAGCCCATTTTCTGCCCAGCCTGTACCTTTGCTTGCAATTGCCCTGACCCAGGTGAATTTATTGTTAGCACAAGACTTAATGGAACTGTTAAAACTGTAGTTTAGGTTGAAATTTCCAAAACTTCCCAGACTATAGTTTGTAAAAATATGTAGATAATTCCCCAAGTCCATAATAAATTATTTAATGCATAAATGCTGGTAGGATTTTTCTTGTATTAATGTGCCTCACTAAAAAGGAGGAGGTTAGAAGAAAGCTATTCAAAACCATTGTGCTGCCAAAGTCAATGTTACCTGTTTTTACTGGTATCAGCCATGGCTTGCATCAAACTACCCAAAAAGTAGCCTAGTTAGATGTCCACTTCTTGTGTGGTTATAATGTGCAAATTGACAGAGAATATAAAATCCAAAGAGAAAACATTCCTCCCTAAAGATGCCAAGTAGTCAATGTGTTAAAGAATGAGAAGAGGCAAAGTTTTGTACCTCACAGATGCAGAGGACTGTTTGCTGACTGATAAGTGCAGGATTCCAAATGTAATTTTTATGAACATAAGGGAGACAATTACCTGCCTGTTGGATGGAGACAAACTAGGTTCTCAATTAAAAGGGCAGCCAGACTGTTCTCTACTTAAGACAGGAGGAAAGGATTTTAGCAAAAAAAAAAAAAAAAAAACCTCTTGAAAATCTGAAGGTGAAACTATCTTCCTTTTCATCAGAAAACTACCTAGAATGGAGAAAGGATTGCAGGGTAAAAACATAAAAAATAAACTTGAATTTCAAAATAATTCTGCAATAACAGAAATTATTGACAGAAAATTTATCTAGTAATTAAAGAAAAAATTATACATTATTTACTATTTATTTTAAAGCTGTCATCAATTTCTACTTGCACATTCATTTTCAGAAACACGGTGAAGCTACTGAAAAACACAGGTTTGTGTCAAAATTGACTTAAAGAAAGCATTCACTAAATGCTGTAGAACAGACAGACCACTGTAATACTATGTGCTCAGAGTCTTCAGGTTGCTTACAGTAACTCATGAGACCTTTTCAAGTGTGTGCTTATGGTTATATATCTTATTCTTTCATTAATATGAAATTGAGATGTGACTTTTTGTTATACAAAATGTAACAGCTGTGGCTCCATCAAGGCCCTCTTGAAAGGTCTGGGGTCACATTTTTTAAGTTATTCGTGGCCTTTCATCCCTTGCAAGTCGTGTTTTGGTGCGTTGTGTTTCTTAACAGAGCTGAACATGCTGGGCCAGTGACTGCTCAGTTCTCTGAGAGCTGAATGTGTGCAGCTCCTCAGCACTGTTACTGCCACTGTTACTGAGGTTTTAAAATTTTAATTTGCATGTCTAAGCATTACTTCAGCTCTTTACAGCTGTAAATCAGGACAGTCAAATGCTTTTATTTATGGGAATTTATCATGGTATACAAGGAGGGGTTTGGGACCATTTACTGCATCCCTCAATTTACTCCAGAGGTTGACCCCAGGCAGTCAGCCTGTTCCAGGGCACTCAGGTTCCTGGGAGAAAATTCTTCCTTCATGATGGCAAATCTATGGTCAGACTGGGGGATCAGAACTTGAAGTCTTATAATTTTAAAGAGTTTTTACTTATTACCATGGGTCCCCTGGTGTGGGCACTCTTGTCAAGACGTTGGTAAAGATCATCCATCTGTTGAGTTTGACTTTTCCTTGGTCAAACATAATCTCCAGTCTGAGGAGCTCTTGGGGCTCATACATGTGTGAATGTGAACTGGGGAGTCTCTGGGATGGGAGGAGGGGTGTGAGAAATGCCTTCAGTGGGACACGTTTCCGGCCTTCTTCAGACATAAAGTCAGCATATTAAAAAGGGCTGTATTTTTAGCCAGGATTGCTTCCTAGCAACAGACCATTTACTGTACTGTGGGCTTAAAAAGTATTAAATAATTTTAGCTTTCCTACATTTAACCTCGATGGATTACACTAATGCCTCTAGGCTCTTGTCCTGTGCCATGCTCTCTGCCTCCAGCACAGCAAACTCCTGCCAGGGCCAGGCTGCTCTTAACTCAAACCTGGGAAACTTCCTTAGCATGAGGATGGTAACATATTCTGCTACCTTCCTCCTAAGCAGCTAAATAAGTAAATAATTAGCAGCTCAAGAGGTTGCTATCCAAAAGCTACCTGATAAATACTTTCACAAGTTAATAAAAAAACCCCAAAACTTTACTGATTATATTTCTGCTAATATATTATTTAAATTTTTAAAAATTAATATTAATTAATTTCCTTCTAGTTCTAAGGATTTAAGACATTACTCAATGGTTTTCACTGAATGGTTCACATTTATATTCACATTACAGTATTGTTTTGTAGAACTTATTGCAAAAGTAGTTTTGATTCTCAGCAGTGACCAGTGTGGATATCCTGCTGAAATAATTAACCTGCTTGATCAGCTTATTGTCTAAATAAAGCCTGTATTGTTTAAGGAGGATACTTTGACTAAAGTAGGTAAATGGTCCAGACCTGAGAGTGCAAGAAGGCAAAGGTCATGAAAGTCATTTTCTTCCATACCCTCCCACCTTCTAAAAGGGATTAAATCTGAAGAAAATCATCTCCTCAGACAGAAAACCTGTCTTTCCATTGGCACAGTGTAGGCACCTAGACTAAAGCCAAATTTACTTTTATGCACATTTTAAATAGCTAGAAATTGTTATAGAAAGAAGCAAATAATAAAACTTCAGTAAATTCTAGCCAGTGACTACTCCTGGTAGACTTCAAAAATATCTTAAAATTAACCATAGAATAGATTAACCAAAGTATTTTAAGGTACTTCAAATTGCTGTAAAATCCTAAAATTATTTTGAAATTACTTTAATTTTATTGTAAAAATTTGAAATATTTGTATCTTCTCAAATATACAAATACACAAATGGGGCATATTTGAAATATTGAGTTCTTAAAACACTTAAAATATTCTTTACCATTTGAAAGAAACATCTATTGATTTATCCCTTGTGGCTATATTTATGTCCCATTCAGCCCTGAGGTCAATATATTGAGTATAAATCTCCTGTGATTTGGGAATTTTATATTCTTTACTTACCATTTCTGTTTTTTGCTTTCTTTTCTAGTACGTACTTTCTAGGCCTAGGCTAAGTGTTTTTTTCCAGTGTTTCTGGAAGTGATAACCTTTCTCTTTGCTCTGCTAGGCTTCACATTTAAAATGTGAAGTAAAAGTCTTTGGGCTGATTTTGTTGTTATTTATGCATGGGTAAAGAGAATCACAGCTGTCAAGTTCTGTGCACGCCGTGGAAGATGTTTATGCAAATCACTGAACAAGTCATTATACATGCTTAATGCAATTTTGCATATGATAAAAACCTTCCATTTGAAGAACAAAAATGCTGATGAAAAAATGACTATTCACTCTGGTTGGGCAAGTCTTTTATTATGCACAGGGTAAACATAAATGGCAAACACATTGCCCAAGTGCCATGTCTGAGCTCTTGACCAGTAGGAATGGAAAGGTTATTTCTGTCCTGTTTCTTCGCTTCAGGTGATTTTCTGTTTGATTACCAATTAATATTAACTGTGATGAGTATGTAGTATGGAAGCTGGAACTGAAAACTTAGGAATCTGACAGATGTGAGGTATGTGTAACTCATGAGATGCAAAGAGAAATCATCAATGAATTCATGATACTCTTCAATACCCAGACCCAAAGGCTTGTAAGGTTCTGAAGGGGGGATTGTACTTGTCCTACAAACATACACCCTGAATTTGGACGTTTCTAAAAATCAAGTCCTGAATCAGACATCAATTCTTAAAATACTATTTTTTTAAAATTCAGAATCATTAACTTTGTATTTATATTTCAGTAAAAGTAAATAGAATAGAAAAAAAAAGGTGTATTCCTCGTGTTCTACAAGACATTACATAGAGTTCCAAGACACTGATTTGGCCCCTACTCCCAGAAAAGAATGATTCAAGAAGCTCTAACATGGAACATGACCTTCAGCACTCCTTTCCTGCACCAGACAAGGTGCTTGAAATTGGCTGATTTTTCCTACTCTTCATATAGCAATTTCATTATTTTTATTCTATTATTTTTTAAATTTAATTGTGTCAGTATTTCCCATGTTTGTTGCAGTAGGCTGCTCCTGTTTGTGCATTCTCCAAAGCTGCCAGGTGAAGTCTGGTGAGGGAAGAGTGCAGAGATACTCTGTGATCTAAACAAGAGCTGAGCTCGTTTGTCTCAGGAGTAAGTGCTGCTTTCCCATAAGAAGTTTTGGAGTGTAGCAGGAAGGAGCTTCCAGGATTGAAATGCTGGGTTTGACCTCTACCCTTGCCAGATCCTTTCCCGGATCTGGTGCTGCCATCCTTCCTGAGCACGTGGTACCTTGGCATGGGCCTGCCTTAGCTGTTTGGCAGGCTGGATGTGGATCTGGCCAGGACAGCCTGAGGTGACACCTCTCCCCAGTGTGGCCCAGGGGTGGCTGGAAATGTGGCCAGTGCAGTGCTGTGCTTCCCTTCCCACGCTCAGTGTTCATTACTCGGGGTGCCCAGCTCTGTGTGTGTGTGTCCAAACACAATCCACACTGCCTGTCTTGGTGGGAGATTGTGCAGGTCTGTTCTCTGCCCATGGCCATGAATTACCCTTTCTTCAGGGTTGGGATAAATCAATCTAAAAATGCTGTATAGTAAATATTAGGATTATGTTAACCTCAAAACATTCCAATGTCTTTTTTATTGTGCCAGGAAGTTTTCAGCCCTTTCAAAAACTATAGTTTAGGATGCCATTTAAAGCCTGTTTTGTATTGAGCATCCTATTTTCTCTTTTGCATATAGTTTGACATAAGAAAAGATGAAATCATTGAACATATTTCAGAGCAAAAAGGCATGCTGAAATTGAGTGTCTATGTTGATATGACAATGGGCTGCAGATCGCTGAGCTGAAAACTGTTTTGGAAAGTCTAAGGTTGTATTTTTCAGGCCCTGAATTATCAAAGAGAGAGAGAGAGATGTTTCAAATCGTGTTTTTATATATTTTAAAAACACAAGCAGTGCTTCCTGCCTGGCATCCAGGCTGCCCAGGGGGCCTCTCAGTGGTCTGGGCTGGGAGGTGCAGAATCAGCTCCTTAAGCTGCTCTTCTTTTCTCTTCCACCTTCTACAAAATCCCACCATACAGTGAGTTTACACTGCTGCCAGCACATCATGTTTTTATCCTTCCAAGTTTTGTATTGTCCCAGTTTCAGGATGAATCTCAAAAGATTTTAGTAGAGAATAAGTGAGAGACTAAGTATTTTAAATTTTCCTTAGTGCATATGAATAGATTAGTCTGAATCGTGCACATAAGAAAAAGACATTAAATAAGTAATACTAAAATTCAAGGATGAAACACCATCCTGAGTTCTTCTGAAAAGTAGCCAAAATTACCTTCTTGGAGCCCATTTCCTTCCCTGCTCCAAAGAATTTTTGTGATCTTTTTGCACACAACTTTTTGTTACTTGTCTCCTTTCTAAGGATTTTGGTGAAATTCAGAAATATTTATAGCTGGCTGCAGTGTTTTATGATGTAACATTATCAGTTTCCAGTTGATGGTATAGGAAAAAACCTCAAGTCCCCAAGTCTTTTACAGACAGGTGGTCTGATATGTGATGTGGCGAGGGACACTCCAAAAGTCTTTTAATGTTTCTATGTTAGGTTTGAGATTTAGTATTCTTTTGTGGTTCATGGTTTATAAAATTGCATTTATGCAGAACTAAGAAAATTATTTTACTATTGAATGCAATCTATTTACTGGGAAAAACTTTTTAAAATGGTATATGCTGAATAGGTAATTAAATAACCATGAGAATCTGTTTAGTTCCACATTTGCCTAAGTATTAGTTCTAATATCTGTTAAGATATCTGTCAGAATTGAATAAAACTGCATGTTTAAATATTTGGTTGACTTGATAGTCTTAGTTTTCTTACTAAAATTATCTTTAGGGAAGGGCAGTGGAGTATGGAGCACTAGGGAGCAGATATGAATTTCCTTATTCTGCTACACTGTTTAAAGGTTTTATATTTCTGCTTTGCAAAGAAAAAGAAAAGAAAAGAGAAAGAGAAAAACAAAGAAAAATAAGAAAGAATCCCAGCAGTCTCATGACTGGCAGAGTTAAAAGTTAGTTTTACCAATATCATGGTTTAACTCCAGCCAGCAGCCAAGCCCCACTCACTCCCCCACTGGAGAGATCAGGGAAAGAATCAGAAGGGTGAAAATGTAGAGAACTCGTGGGTTGAGATAAAACCAGTTTAATAGGAAAAGGAAAAGCAAAAACCACACACACAAGTAAAGCAAAACAAGGAATGAATTCACTGCTTCCCATGGGCAGGCAGGTGTTCAGTCATCCCCAGGAGAGCACGGCCCAGCACGTGTGATGGTGACTTGGGAATGCAAACACCATCACTCCAAATGCACCCCCCCTCTTCCTCCTTCTTCCTCAAACTTTATATCCCGAGCATGATGTCATATGGTCTGGAATATCCCTTTGGTCACTTTGGGTCACCTGTCCCAGCTGTCTTTCCTTGAACCTCCCAGCTCCATTGCCAGTGTGGCTGTATGAAAGACAGAAAAGGCCTTGGCTCTGTGTAAGCTCTGCAACAGCAAAACCATCTCTATATTATCAACCCTGTGTTCAGCACAAATCCAAAACACAGCCTCGTACTAATCACTGTGGAGAAAATTAACTCTACCCCAGCTGAAAATAGCACAACCAAGGATATAATATTTGAGTGTTTTAAGCAAGGCAGTGGAAAACAGATGAAGAAATTGTGAGAAATTTAAGCTGTAAAAAAATGTTTGTGGTCCTTAAATGTTACCCCTGGTGCTCTGAGAAGGGGCACCAGTGAAAATGAAAAGCTATGTCATTCATGTACCTTATGTGATGAATATCCTGAGAAGTGTTGTTGTATTTATCTGTGTAATAGAGAGTTCCTGGCTTCAGAATCAGGCAAAGTGGTGTCTTCTTTCAGTCTTGCTGAGCTGCCCATTTTTCAGAGCTGTGCACAAGCAGCAAGTGATGCTGGGTGAGCTCTTCCTCACCTGCATCGGTAGCTGGAAATGAAGCTGATAAAGCCAGGCTGCCAAAGAGTGCAAAACCCTGGGCTTGATACAGAATCTGGCCCTGTTTAATCTCTACATGGCATAAAGGGGAAAACACAGAACTTCTTCCTGGAAACAGCAGCAGTGCAGATTGCCCTTTATTCCACACAGATTATAGTGCCAGCACAGCAAGGACCTGAACCTGTACATATTTAGAAAAATTACTTCCATTTAGTAGAGAAAGCTAATTTGTTTGCAGGATCTGGTTTTATTTACGTCATAGTTTTGTATGCTAAACCCTCACTACAGGGCTATAGGTAGTGAGCTGTAAGTGCAGCTTGGACAAGGAGGTGTAAAATGGCCTCTGGAGCTGTCAGCCTTGGGGCAAATGATGCAACCAAACCTAAACTCTCCCAGCTCTGCTCCAGCAGCCTCTGGGATGTCAGCCCATCACTTCTCTCTATGTTCCCCTGCCATCACAGGCCCTTTTTCTGAGAGCCAGGAGCTAAATATTGTAAAAACAGCTGCTCTGCTCTTGCTGTTCCAGTGTCTCACTTTAAGTGCAGTCCTAATGCATGAAGCAAACGAGTTTGTTATCTTTAGATAACAAGACCTGTCAGATGATTCTCTGGCTCTCTCTGACTCTCTTTCTAACTGTTCTGCTTGTATTTTGTAATTTGTGGGGGACCTTTTATACGTACAGTAAATGAGGGGTGATGCTGCCCTTGCGCAGGCTCAGTAATTTTCAAATGAGTGTCCCAATCTAGAGGCAAAAATAGTGTTAGTTGGTTCTGACTTCTTTCTAAAAAAGATTTCATTGCCACCATTTCTATGTTGTAATACAAGTACAGTCAAGTGGAAAAGGCTTAGAAATTAAATCGTAGCACTGGGCAAACTGATTCGATGGCATTGAAATGTCATTTCTAGAATTATCCGGCTTACTGGGGAGTGTTTCAAGGAATAACCTTCTGGTGTGGCAGACTACAGTGGAGGGATTAGATGTGGCTTGTACAGCGGGCCAAATTCTGCCAGTGTTAATTAGGATTGAGTGAGCATAAGTGAGGACAAAAACTGTCCCAGTGATTGCCATTTTACTTTTTAAACTTCTGTGGAATATTTATTTCCATTTCCGTGTTACATTATTTATTTTCATACCCCTTTGACTTATAGAAAATAAAAGATAATCAGATAGTGTGTTGACAAAATCATTCTACAGAAGTCCCATTATTTACTTTTTTTGGTGAAATTTAGAATACGTTTGGAACACTCTTTTCAAGAGAAGTACATCTGATTTTAATTTTAAGCTGGGTGATATCACCCCTTGAGCAGGACCTAGAGTTTTGAAGGTTTATGAAAACATCCTTAGAATATAATTGAATGCTTTTTAAATGGGGTTTCCCAAAAAGGCAGGGAGGGTCCTAAGGAAGCCACAAAGTGAAGAATAGGTGCTGGGCCTGCAAATCAGTTCAGTACTACAACTCTCCCTGCTTTTGCAGGGACATGGAAAGAGAGAAAGAAGTTGAGGGTAGAAAATTTTGGATTTGACTCCCAAAACCTGTCAGCAGAAGAACATGGGAAGTTAAGATGGACAAGCTTTACCTGAAAATGCTTCCTAAATTGCTATATAGCAGCATCAGAATGAAATTACTCAAAGCCACAGCTTTGAACTTCAAATCAATCTGAGTGTAGAATAGTATACACAGCC
The DNA here is from genome assembly GCF_029582105.1 of Oenanthe melanoleuca. Lineage (NCBI taxonomy): Eukaryota > Metazoa > Chordata > Aves > Passeriformes > Muscicapidae > Oenanthe > Oenanthe melanoleuca. Next base: position 129,326,136 of record NC_079335.1, read on the forward strand.
CACTGCCTTCTGCTTCAAGAGACTGACTTGATTAAATAGCATTAATACTGTTATTTTCAATAATGTTCTTTAAACTGGGACTCTTTGCTATTTTTAAGAAAATCAGATCAGAAGTTCAAGTGCTAAGAGGTGATATAATTGTAATAAGCTTCTGACATAGTGAAGGGAACTTTTGGAACCATGGCTACAAGGATGACTGTGACTGATTTAGTGGTGTTCAGTAGGAGCTACTGAGCAGCTTAGTGAAAGGAGAATCTAGGGCAAAGAAGAGGTATTTGTATTTAAATTATTTTATAAAGAAATAAAACAACATGTGAGCTGTATCTAGGCCTCTTCATTTTAACCTGTGAGAAAAATGCCAATGTGCTTGTGGTGAGGAGTGAGGAGGAAAAATGTACCTGACTGCTGGATGACAGATCCTTTAGGGGGAAGGGATGTTTCCTTGTCTGCCTTCTACTGGGCACCTGGCAAATTGCTAATTGCACAATAATTTCCTGAAGTTCATTGTGCAATGATTAAGCCAGTTTTTAAAGACTTCTTAATTCTGTTATATAATTGTTTGGTTTGCAAGTATATGGTTGAACTTGGTCAGGTTTAAAAACCAGAAGCAATTGTTTCTAAAATCAAGGAGGTTTTGTGTTGGTTTTGCAATTTGAAACAGCAACATCAAGATTTAATTAAAAATCTTTTATGTATTTATTATTAATGATATTTTAGTAATGTAATATAATATATAAAATAGCAAGAATATTAACTGAATACTAATTGAATAATATTCAATATTATTCAATCTACTGGAAAAAAATTTGGCAAGGCTTGAGGCCCTGTAATTTGTGAATGTTAATTTTTTCTGCAGTTTTGGTATAGATGTATTCTACTTCATGGATCAAGGCTTAAGCCTTATACACTAACTCATTATTTGAGTTCTGTCTGCTTCCTTATTTAGACAATTGTCACTGGAAAAATTTTTAATGACTGCCTATGTTTACCCTGTTAATGGTTTTCATACTCTGTAAGTAATTCAGGGATTTTAATATTGTTTTTCTTAAGGATTCCCCTGGTATTTATACCTGCCTTCATAGTTTTTTAAGTAATTTTTTTTGATACTGTGGAGAAATGAGAACCATTAAAATCACTCCTGTGATTAACTGATAGATTAAATAGTAAAAGAGGAGCATTCACCAGAAATCACTAACTTTTTGCCAGGCGCCCATGCACCCTTGTCTCATCAAGAAAGGTGCTGGCAGCTGTTTGTTCGTGTTAAGAGGGGATGGCATTTATGTCTTGTGTTAAATCCTTGATTGACGCAAACTGCCTAAATCTCCTTAGGAAGAAGCAATCAGAGAGAGGCGGGCTGGGCGGGTGGGCACCGGGGTCGGGACGAGTGCCCTGCCAGGGAGGGACAGCTGGGCAGGGCAGCCAGACCCTCCTGTCCTGTCCTGCCCAGGGAGGGACAGCTGGGCAGTGCAGCCAGACCCTCCTGTCCTGCCCAGGGAGGGACAGCTGGGCAGTGCAGCCAGACCCTCCTGTCCTGCCCTGCCCATGGAGGGACAGCTGGGCAGTGCAGCCAGACCCTCCTGTCCTGCCCATGGAGGGACAGCTGGGCAGGGCAGCCTGACCCTCCTGCCCTGTCCTGCCCATGGAGGGACAGCTGGGCAGTGCAGCCAGACCCTCCTGTCCTGCCCATGGAGGGACAGCTGGGCAGTGCAGCCAGACCCTCCTGTCCTGCCCATGGAGGGACAGCTGGGCAGTGCAGCCAGACCCTCCTGTCCTGCCCTGCCAGGGAGGGACAGCTGGGCAGGGCAGCCAGACCTTCCTGCCCTGCCCATGGAGGGACAGCTGGGCAGTGCAGCCAGACCCTCCTGTCCTGCCCTGCCCAGGGAGGGACAGCTGGGCAGTGCAGCCAGACCCTCCTGTCCTGCCCATGGAGGGACAGCTGGGCAGTGCAGCCAGACCCTCCTGCCCTGCCCTGCCAGGGAGGGACAGCTGGGCAGTGCAGCCAGACCCTCCTGTCCTGCCCATGGAGGGACAGCTGGGCAGTGCAGCCAGACCCTCCTGTCCTGCCCATGGAGGGACAGCTGGGCAGTGCAGCCAGACCCTCCTGTCCTGCCCATGGAGGGACAGCTGGGCAGTGCAGCCAGACCCTCCTGCCCAGCCCTGCCCATGGAGGGACAGCTGGGCAGGGCAGCCAGACCCTCCTGTCCTGTCCTGCCCATGGAGGGACAGCTGGGCAGTGCAGCCAGACCCTCCTGTCCTGCCCAGGCAGGGACAGCTGGGCAGTGCAGCCAGACCCTCCTGTCCTGCCCAGGGAGGGACAGCTGGGCAGTGCAGCCAGACCCTCCTGTCCTGCCCTGCCCATGGAGGGACAGCTGGGCAGTGCAGCCAGACCCTCCTGTCCTGCCCATGGAGGGACAGCTGGGCAGTGCAGCCAGACCCTCCTGTCCTGTCCTGCCCATGGAGGGACAGCTGGGCAGTGCAGCCAGACCCTCCTGCCCTGCCCTGCCAGGGAGGGACAGCTGGGCAGGGCAGCCAGACCCTCCTGTCCTGCCCTGCCAGGGAGGGACAGCTGGGCAGTGCAGCCAGACCCTCCCTTGGTGCCCTCTGAGCCCAGCCCTGCCCACAGGGTTGGGTGGGCTGGGCAAGGACTGAGCTCTGGGTCCAAAAGATTGCTTGAAATGTGACTGTGCTTGAATTTCCTCTCACAGCAAGATAAGGAGTAAATTCTAAAAATGACGAATATAAGGGAAAGTTGATTTTTCTGACTCTCTGTGGGAATTTCCCCTCAATGGCTCATGTTGTTGGTTTGGGGATTTTTGATGAGCAGAGTCCCAGCATTCTACTTCCTTTAAGTAATCCCACCCCGCAGAGAAAGGGGGAAATTGAAATGATTCTGCTTAGTAGCAATAATACCTTTCCATCTCAGTTGAAACCAAAATAAAACTGATAGATTTGCAGCCTTTTACGTGACCCATTTCATGACCCTACTGGGCTCACTGGTGGTAAACTGATAGCAGAGTCTTTCCTTTCTCTCTGCACTGTTTCTCACACAGACTGATGAGCAAGCCTATCAGGAGATGAGAAATACATGACAAAGGAGAGAGGGGCCTCTGAACTCTCCATCAAAAGGTATCTGTCACAAAATGTCCTGTAAAGCAGTTTTAAGCCAAAAATACTAGAGGTGAGCACCTTCCAAATGACCTGACTTTTCCATGTATCTGAATTATTTATATTCTTCATTACAAATTCATTTTTGTCAGGGCTGAGCTAATAGATTTACAACAGAAATAATTTTGCAAGTAATGGATCTTTATTTAGCTCTACTGCTCCACTGGATTTCATAAGGAAAAAAGAATTAAGAAAAATTTTTTTGAGGAAACTGTAGTTCCTGACAGTTCTCAGGTAAGGTTCAGGTCTTTAAAATGAAAGCAATGTTACTGTGTGATTAAATTATAATTTTTGGGGTATTTTAAGAAAACAGAATTTAGAGCAGGGGTTTTTTGTAGGTTTTTTGTTTGCTTTTTCTAGGAGCACCAATATAGGAGAACAATAATATAAATTGAGCTAGAAGGAAAATCATAGTGGTTAGAGAAAAAAGCCAAAATATGGCAACAGCAACAAACAACATGGAGGTAGAAGGAAACAATAATACAGAAAAAAATTATCCAGAATTGAAGGTGAGCTTTTAAGAGAGCTTCAGTAACACCTGGCTGAATAAAAAGGTGGATGAAAAAAGACTGATACAGAAGTTGTTGTTTGAAACAGAAGTAATCAGAACAGTTGAATTCTTAAAAATTCGTCTGATTTATAAATATTCTATTAAGGGGCTAGAGTTGGCCTTTTAATATTTTGAGATGTACTGAAGTGCTAATTGAAAATATTGGTTTAATATCTTTAACTCAGGATTAATTGCTGTCAGACCACAAAACTCTTCTGTTTTTCTGTGTTGCCAACAACATTTGCACAGAACATGGAAGAGAACACAGTCTGATAGAGTGCTGTCTCTGACTTCCATGTGCTGTTAAGGAAACAAATATGTAACAATTAGGAATTCAGTCTACAAATTTATTTTAGTTTCTCATATTTTAAGGAAGAAGTGCAAAAGATTAATTCCATGTTTCTTCACCATCCAGGAGCTAGAAAAGGGGTGTCCCTCCTCCCTCTCAATGTCTCAGCAGGGTGGGCAGAGAGTGTTGGGTGGGCAGAGGAGCACTGAGCAAGCTGCAGCCTTGCATCAGATTTAAAATTGCTCCTCTAGTAAAACCTGCTTTTTTAGAAAATACTTACATTTGATTCATTCTCTTTTCTTCCTTAATCCCCCTCCCTTCTTTTATTTCTGTTACATAAGAAGCCTAATTGTTTTTATAGTTCACATTATTTATTTTCTACAACATATTCACCTCTCTGCACCATGAGCTAATCTCAAAATATCTGTTATGTACCAGAAACAGCCAATGTCAGTTTTGTATTCTGTTTTAGTTTGGTATGTTGTTGTTTTGTTGTTTTTTTTTTTTCTCTTTTCTAGAAGCTTCTTTCTGCAGCCTCTTCTCTAAATGCTGCCCAGCAATCCTGTGTATTCCCTGGATCTGGGACACAAAATCATTCCCTTAATTCCTGTCTCTGATTACTTTCTGATTCTGACCAGTGTCTGGAGCTGAAGCACACAGTTTATATGTTTCATTTGCTGTGCAACTTAAATATCTTCTCGGCCAAGAATAAAAAAACAAAACAAAACAAAACAAAAAATACCTCACATCCAAACCTTTTCTCTGCAGTGTACAGGGGAGGGCACAGTCTTGGGGAGCCATAAAGTTTTCAGTATTCTGCAGATGCTCCTGTGTCTAAAAGTTAGTTAAATTTTGTGTGGAGAGGTGATGAGAAGGTATCAGTGGTATCAGTGGTATCAGGGAAAATTGGTCTTAAAGAGGTTTATAGAAATAAACCTGGGTAGAAAAAGATACATATGCATTTTGCTTAATGGATATAATCGGCAAACCTAAACCTGTGTGTAAAATGCCTGGAAATGTGGAAAAATCTGTGTGTAAAATGCCAAGATGTGTGTAAAACTCAGGCCTTAAACAAACATCAACTGCATTAAATCAACCAGGCATTTAAATGACAGTGCTGCATCCAACACAATTTGTTTCATTTTAATAATTTTGTTTCACATACTTTACCAAATCTTTATGGAAATAATTAACTGAGAAGTGAAAAAAGTAAGAGGATTCAGAACAGGGATAAGCTGATATTAGCTGTGCTCAAATTTGATGAAAAATTCTCAAAGACTTTAAAATATGTGAGATACTCTGCGGGCAGCTGATGGCCTGGACCTGCCTGCTGGGGGAATGAAAGTCTTCTTGTAAAAGAAAACCCTAGATGAGCAGGTGAGGATATAAAATAATTATAAATATAATAATAATAATAAAATAACAATATAAAAATAATTGATTTGGTTTAGCAACTATGGTGAAACAATCACCTGAAGGCATTTAAAAATATATTTGTGGCCATAAATGGGGTGTGGCTTTGCCTGTAGGAGTTGCTGAAGCTCTCTGGCACTAAGGCTGTTTCTGTAAATCTGAGCTGAGCATCAGAGGTTTCCTGGCAAAGGAGCACAACTCTAGAGCTGTCAGAGCAGTCCCTGATTTGGCCAGGACTAACTCACAGACTTACAGGCAGCTCTTTGGTGTCCCCTGGGAGACAGGACAGGCCAGGAGGTTCTGTGGGACAGTTTGGATTCAGCCACTCTCTTCTGAAGGGAAAGAGAGGTAGTTGGATGGGCTTGGCAACTCCCAGGCAGTTGGCTTTGGATCAGGAGAATTGTCCAGGCGTGTCAATGCATCAGACCCCACTAGGAGGAGCCAGGAATACTGTCCCATGAGAGTAGCCACCGGTTTATCTTCTGGGGCCCTGCAGTGACTGCCCTGTGAGGAGCAGACCAGCAGCCCAGTGAGCTGGGAGGAAATGTCCTGATCTTTCTCCAGCCCTTCGAGGTACCTCTGTGCTTGTTAAGAACTATTTCCATTTCTGCCCTTTGATAAAAGATGGTATTTGCATTGCCAAGACTACATTTTAGAAATCATTTGTAAGTAATTTTGTGCTTGCAGCTCACATAGTGGTAGAAGCTTTGAAAAATAATTTTCTTTTTTAGCTGAACAGCTGATCTGAAATGCAGTCAGTGGTATTACACTGTCAAAAATTATTATGACTCTTTGGTCTCCATATACTGCTTTTGAAAATACTACTGTCAAATGTTCTGTGTTGAAAATGAAACTTTTGAAAACAAATACTGGCATTAGCTATACAGCAAATTTAAACAAAGTACAGTGTCTGCTGCAGCTTCCTGTTATGGGCAAAATGAGGTTTAAATGTAGAGTATATCATGTCCTTGAATCATGGAGAATATTAAGGAAAGAATAATGGGAAAAATGGACTGAACTATATTAGGAAAAAAAAAAATAAAATAACACTATCAGCTGAAGTCTCTATTCTCAGAGATAATGTAACTTCCTGGGCAGTTCCTGCTGTCTTGGGGTGTCCCTCAGCTGCCTAGTCTATGGTAAAAAGCACTGTTTAATGCTGTAGGGAAAACTCCCTCCCATTACCCGGTACTTGAAATACAAGTGTCAGTACTGGCCTATGTACTTTAGTGAAATTGCACAGCAGTTCCTTGTGCATTTTTTTCTCCTGTGTACAGTAATGTGAAGGGACTGGTTGCACCTAGTACCCCACATTTGGATTTGATGTTTCTGGGAAATTTGTGCTCTAACACAACATGAGTTTGCATGTTATTTTACCAGAGGGGAAGCTAAGTCTGTGATCTCAAGAACAAAACCAGTGTTAAAAGAGAAAAGCATAAAAGGAACACAGAGGAAACTTTAAGTATATTTAACACCAACTTCTTTCCCTGGAAGATTTTTCAGGGGTATCTCTAAGCCCTGAAGGGGGCTTAGGGGCAGCTTAGCACCATGATGCTTCCTGGGAATTTGTGTTGTATCAGCCTTTAAGCTAACTTTGAAAGTTGAAGAGCTTGGTGTATATCTCTTTTTCTTCTCTTTCTTCCCCTAATCTATTAACTTAGTGCTTGACAGAAAATATGCTTTACGAAATTAGATCAAAGATCTACTTAGTTTGCAATATTAGCCAGTAGCAGAAAGAGGGAGAAATATAAGCACAAAGCAAGTGATATCCTTTCACATAACAGTTTATTGTCCATGAGTACTGGCACAAAAACTGCAGCTCTGGTACTATTCCTAAGTTTTATTTAAAGTGTGCTTATGGCTGTCAGTGGATTTGTATTCCAAGACTGTGTTGTGTCCACTCACTTTCTGGGTCCAGTTCTGTCATCTGCTGTGTATGTTACCCGACAGCAATATGGTTTCTGAATTTACATGGCAGATGGCTGTGATGGCTTAAGTTTTTTCTTGACAACTGATCTTTAGATCAAAATGCAAGACGAGGGAATGCTCCTGCCTTAAGGGCTTTGCCTGCATTTAAATTCTGTCCTACCCTTTAATTCACACTTTTGTTCTACTTTAAAAAAGCTTTCTTCCTTTTTGTTGTCATGTTCGTGAAATTTTCTTCATGTCTTCCTGAGATTCCTTACAAGAGGTTCTCTTCTTGTGAGCTGCTTGGAGGTGAGACACTCTTTCTGGGAGCAGGAGGCTTTCTTTTACTCACCAACCTTTGGTGCTACAGGCAACAAAATATTACATTCTCCAGTTTCAAATACTGAGGTGGTATTGTGTCCCCTTTTGCCTGTATTCTGCCTGCTTAAAGTCTTATCTGAAAAGTAGGAAAAAGGTTCCCCTCATTTTACTGTGCTTTTTATTGTGAAGATCAATTTTTGAAGTTCATGATAATGCTCATGATGAGCTTCTCCTTAAAAAAAAAAAAAAAAAAAAAAAAGTTAATAAATAACATGGGTTTCAGAACAATACAGGAGGCCTGAGGCCCAAATACTCAGGGGAACAAAGAGAAGAAAAAATATATATAACATAGTAGATCAGTAAACACTCCTCTGTCTGAGTGCTGAAAAAATATAGGAGCTCCCTGGAAATGAAAATATGATTATGTAGGTGAGGACAAGGGAATTCAATTAATGTTGACTAAATGCTTACTTGCTTTATTTTGCAGTCTATTCTTCTGTCAAAGTAGGTAATGTGTGTAATATGTTGTAGTTTAAGCTTGGTATGACTGTGGTTTTTATTATTCTTTCCCTGCTTAAAATTAAATAATCCAAAGTGCAGTGTTTGTTATTATTAAAAAGAGTAAGTTAGAATTCTTTTTGCTTGTTACATTGTTTTCTTGAGCTTATTTACATGTCTTAATTGGCAAGTAATTGCCTTCCTAATCCAGATAAGTAGTGTTGAACTGTGAATTGCAAATCCCAGTGCCTTTTAGATTCATGGGTGGAGACTGCTGTTTGCAGAGGATCACTGGAAATTCTGCATTATCAGCCTAGTAACTATGGTGTCTACTGATACAAATAGATAATCTCTGATATTATTATTCTGTGACAAATGATTCTCCAGTAGAGAACATGAAATAAACAGTGTGAATAAGCCACTCCTATTGCATTGATAGGAGTTGGGAAAACAATTTTTAAATTGCATATTTTAGTCCTTATAATGAACGGTTGTGCTGACCTATTTTTGATATAATCTTAGAGGCTGTAATCTGAAGACTGTTCTCTGATTCCCTGTAAATCAGTGCACCTTACTCTGGTATCCATTTATTTCAGCAAGGTTTTTTTCTATAGCAGTAAAAATGAATTCTTTGCAAGGATTTAGTGATAATCTTGCTAACATTTTATTGTTTGTGCATTTACAAGGATGGATATAGATATCCTTGTGTGATGGTTTTCATTGCCAGTAAAAAAAAATGCAACTTAGCAAGCATTTGTAATTGTTCTCAACTGTAGGAAAACTATGCTTCAGGAGAAAGTAGATTATAACAGTTCATCATACTTCTGCATTACCTATAGCTTAATGTCCTATCAAATTTACTATTTGACAGCAATCCCTTCCAAACTTCACTGAGGAGTTGCACATAGACAAATATGCATTCACTCACATATTAACAATTGCTTCATGTGGGCTCTGCAGTGGTGCAGTGTGTCTTTTGTGCTTTAATATTAGATTGCTTTTCTGGCTCCTGAGTAAGATCACAGATCATTATGGAATTTACACAGTCTATGTAATACTTTCATACTTTTCATCAAAATAATGTAGGAGAAGAGTACTGACCCTGGCTCTTCTACCTTCCAGTAGTTCCAGCTGTGGCCTGCTGTGCTTTTTATCTGTGCAGATATGGATATTAATTTTCACAGCACCAAAGTTAAAAAAAAAAAAAAAACCCAAAAAAAACACTAGAATACATTGGAGGTGAATGCCATACAAAATTGCAGTATTTATTTAATTATTTTCTTGGAGAATATGTATTAGCTGTTCCAAATTACAGTTGTCTGTTGAACAAAAACTAATTTATACACACAGAAATTGTGTCTGCTGGAATTTGCATAGTTGAAATGGGGCCCAGATGTTGCAGTTATGTAAGGGCCTAATCTGAAGCCAACCAAAGAGAGCCTTGTGGGCTTCAGATCATGCCAATAAGAATATTTTCAGAAGAATTAACATTGAAGGAGATTGCAGTAAGATAACATTGTCTGTAGCTATTATAAGTCTAAAATAAAAATATACTAATGGAGAGGTGTGCCTTGTTTTCTGTGGCTGGAGTAAAATTTGTGTTCTAGTGGGGAAAAATGTGACATGAACTATCTGTAACAAAAAAAAAACCTTCATTTAAATGTTAAGCTCAACTTTATGTATCTTAAAAGCCATCATTTTTTTCTGTTTGCTTAAGTAATTGTGTGGGAGTAGTTAATTGTTAATATTTTTAATGTGAGATACTTTTGAAGTCGATCTCTTTTCTGCTTTAAAACTGATACAGCTTTACATTGCATAACTATTGCCATACATAGCAAAACAGAAATTAAAATCACAAAGGGATTTATACCCTTGTTGGGTTATTTTGCAAGGCTTTGCAGTGATGGAACTGCCCCATCTCTACCAGCATCCATTCCCCTGCTTTTGTTTTCTTTTATCCATTGCATCTTAATGACTGGACTAAACCTCCACAAAACAAAAAGTAGTTCCTGCTAAGTCAGGTATGTCACTGTTTTCCTGGAAGGGTCTGACAGGTTCTGGGGTGGTAGAGGGGAAGGAACTGCTGGGGGCACCAGGGATGGGGGCAGGAGAGGAGCAAGAGCTCTGCTCCCAGCAGTGGTATGAATTTATCTAAACCTTCAGTTTAGCTGGTTTATGTGATGTTTGCATTTTATGTGCTGCTTTCAGATCCCTGTAAATTTCCTAACACATCTCTCAGTGCCATCTTAAAATTGTATCTAGTGCTGAAGCCCCTTCTCTGAAGAAACTAAAATCAAACTGTAGATACTCTGTGAACCCTGCTTGTCTAACCAACCTTTAACTGTGAAGTGCTGTTGTGCACTGATCATACTTGCAGTAAGTGTCATGAGAAAACAGGAGTGTATTTAGTCTGCTTGAGTCCCTCATTTTCCACTAAACTTATTTTGCAAAGCAGTGTGTCCTTGAACTCGTGAAGATCAAGAGACACAAAGCTGCAATAATCCACTCTCAGATGTAGCTGATGGTCTCAGGGGCAACAATTTGCAGGAGTGCTCTGCTGCTGACTGGGCTTGGCTGGGTTTGTGTGTTTTCTGTTGACAAGCTGTTGGAATAATTAAAATGTTTGCTTATGAATTGTTGTATCTGTCTGAGCTTTGACTAATTTTTTATCTTCCTTCTCAACACAAAGTTTTAGATTTTGTTGTTCTAGATTTATATATGTCAAAATTCATATATTTCGACTTCATGTAGACATATACAGTGTCCTGCTGTCTTGTTGTGATAAATGAGGGATTTTAATTCCTTGGTATCTTTTGGAAAAACTTTGGGTCTTCTAAAAGGTGAAAGAAAACTCTTCTAAATCTGACTGTTGCCAGGTGAGAAGAGCTGATAATATGTATCACTTATAGGAATGGCAAAGGGATAAATATTCATCTTCACATAGGAAAAGGGAACTGCTTGGGTTGCAGTCAACCTGAGCTCTTTGTATGGGGTGCTTGAATACCTAAAGGGCCAACTGAGGCAGCTCAGAACATGAAGTTGTGTTTTGAGAACTCATGTAAGACTGATGAGATACTTGATGACTGAATAAAAGTGAATGTGATATCTGAAGTAACTGAAGGAAAACAAATGCATTACCTGCCTTTAAAATGGGAAGGGAAAACTGAAAAATATTCCAGTATATATATATGTATTAGACTTAGATATTCAAATTTATGAGTTGCTATGTTCATGCATATACTTGTCAGCAAATGTCAGATAACATAATTCATAATGAGGCAGAGTTACAATAAATTGCCTTAATTTTTTTGCCATATGCTAAGCATGCCCACATGTCCACATATCCACATATAGATCAGCTGATGCACAATAACTTGGTTATGAGAAAAATTACTCATATGTCTTAAGGTTTTACTAATTCTGAGTTGCTGACTCTGTGATCTCTTGACAACACATTTTTGATCTGGTTTATCAACAGATAGAACTTTTATAGACTAACATCCATCTTGCTTTGTTACACAAAAAGACAAAACCAAAGGAGCTTAAACATTTACAAGCAAGCTTCTATTAGTATGTTACTATTTAGTTAGATTTAGTTAGATTTTATTTAGATTTTCTCATGTGCTTAATGACATTTATAGTCCAAATATAATAAAATTTTATAAAGTTGTGTTTAAAATTAATTGAGACTTCTGATGAAATCACTGTGTAAATATAGAGTATTAAGATTTAAAGTAAAGGCTACTTCTCCATTAGAACTATACAGGATTAAAGAATGAATTAGAATAGTAGTCTCTAAATTAATTGTGTTCCTGTTCTCTTAGTAAAGATGTATTTTTCTGTGAGGGGTTGAAGGTCTTTGTTCTAAGGCACCTGATTTGTCAGGTTACAAATCATTTAACAAATCTGGAACTTCATTGGTGATTATTCGCCCTTTTTGGGAGCACAAAAAAAGGGTGGAAGTCATCTAGCACTTACTGCATACTGGTTCCATGCTGTTTGCTGCTCAGAAGTTAACAAAAAGAAAAAAAAAAAAAAAAAGAATAAAAAGAGGAGTTTCTATTCCATGACTGAAAGATTTAGGGAGCTGTAGAAACTAAAATTGGTACAGGCAAATTTTTCTATTGCTGTCTCTACATTTTAAATTATCTCATTACTGTGTTTTCTACTACAAAGTTCTTCTGTTTCAATATTATGATACCAAAATTTGCCGTGCTGACAGCATGGTCTTGCAAGCTTAGTTTCAGTATTCTGTAAAATCTGCTGAAGGGCAGAAAATCAGCCTCTGGAATGAGAGCTGCTCTGTCCTAATTGCCATATTCCAGCTGGGACTGTGATTGTGTATTCTTCAGAGTAGTTCTGATTTGCCCCAAGGTATTTGTGTCCCACAGCATGTATTAAACTTTTTAAGGATAATAAGTTTGCTAAAAAGCTTGCTCAGTAATTTTAATGTTAACCCCCCCCCAACATTATTAATGCAGTATTGCATCAGAAAACACTATACTTCTCACAGCCTTCTAAAATTATATTTGTTGGAGTTTACTCCTTGGAGTTTGCTTCCTTGGAAACTAGTAGTTGTTTCAACATTGATTTTAATACCCATCCTAGAAGTGCCTTACAGAAGTCAAAATAAATTGTGCAAGAGGTTGTCAATGTTCTGTGTATTTTTCTTTGCTCAGTCTATTTCAGGTAAATATAAATGTCTATTTCATTAGAAATAAGGGCAAAGTTTCTCTTTTGGCATCCAAAATGGACCTAACATGAATGCTGATTTCTGGAACAGTGGTAAAATGTTGAGTATCCTGCATTCCCATAAAAAAAAAATCACAGAAAACCCTGCAAAGGAACAACCACCTGATCAGGTATTAACAAAAGGTCACTTCTTGTTTCAGTGAGAGAGAATTTTTAACAATATGGTATGCAGATAATATAAATAGGAAATTATGTTTTAAGAGGATAACTTTCTATCGATCAATCTTGGAACACCTTAAATGCGTCTGTGTGAAGAAGAGTGTAGGAACCAGTTAATAAAAATGGAAGCCAGCCTGAGGCCCTTGTTTAAAAGGAAAAAAAATCTGTTTTGATACTTGTGAGACGTGTAGGTAGGGTCTGCCCTTCCCTCTCCAAGTACCATTGACTTTACAGAGTCTACACACGATGTCAGTATTATGGGTTTAGGCTTTGAAACTAGATGATGTTTTCAGCTGTCATGGACCAGAGGCTGAACACTGGGGGGCTTTGCTGGCCTTGAGTGCCTATTGAAGACCAGTCTTGAGGCATAGGCAGAGGAGAAGATTGCCCAGCTCATTAAGCAGCTGGAGCCAAAACAATGTTTGTGCTTGTTGCTGCTCTGAGGAATCACTGCCTTGATATTCATTATCTCCGTGGTAACAGAGAGGGAAAGTGGCTTCTCTGGAGCTCTTTCTCTGTTTGTACCATTCCTTGCCTGTTGCTTTCTGCTCCTTTCGCCTCTTTACTACTCCAGAAGCCTCAGGCCAGTACAAACATGTGTCTTTCATCCTTAATTACTTCTAACCTATGCTCTTATTTTAAGCCAGTTGACCTTAATCTTGCAAATTCTCAGACTCATTAGGGCCAATAATATTATGCATGTAAGTTTTCCTGATTATTTCAGTAGACTGGCAAATATACAGAAGCATTGCCCTAACAAAATATCTAGTGAGGGTTTTTTTAGGATGATAGTTTATATAAAAAATCGTGATTAAGGCTCATTTATATGTATCTTCTACTATAATAGGTCTGCTACCTTAAATAGAGTCAGGCAGAATTTTCCATTTACACAGAAAATTTCCAACTTAAATTGATATTTACAGTTTGAAATTCCAGCAAAATATTTGTGTGGGTAGGGGAGAACAAAATAAATCTGTATCCACAAGCATCAATAGATCAATTATGCGGATTGCTTTCCTGTTTCTGGCTGCACAGCAGTTGTGTGTTACCAGGGGGCCATGCATGCTGCAAGCCACACTTCTGAGAGGAATAAAGTGTGATGTTACTCCAGCAAGTGTGCAGGCTTTGTCCTCACAGCAGCTGGCGTCACCATGAGCACGGAGCCCTCCCACTCCTCCTCGGTAATTGATGGTGACAGCTCTCTGCTGAGCTGTCCTAACGTAGGGGCTGAATCAGATAACAGCTGAGAGGAGCGGCCAGCAAACAGTCTTCTCTGTGCAGACTGAAGCTGGGCCCTGTAAAGCACCTGGAGGTGCAGTGTTGGCAGCAATGGTCAGGGTGGGCTGAGCGCTGAAGTTCTCGCTGGAGCGCCGCTTTGCGCCGGAGGTTCGGCTCCGTAGAAGTGCTGCTGCTGCTGGAGGGCTGGCCTGCTTGCAGCGAGGCTGACATGCTTGACAGACGCCTGATGTCTCCTCAAACTAAGCACATTGCTCCTGGGGTAAGCATATGCAGTAGGAGTGCAGGCCAGATGCTCGGGAGCCCTTTAATTTTACAATTCCGTGTAGAGGCTGGCTTGTAAGTTAATGTAATTACAGTTAAACTGTTTCACTTTGTTCTCATTTACCCAAACTGAAACGTTGTTGAGAAATGTGCCAGCCTTTTTGTGGAAGTCCAAACCATACTTTTGAGTTTCCTTTTTTGAAACATACTAACTTGACTTACAGTTTGGAAAAACTGTAAAAAAATGACTTGAGAGGGAGGAAAAGCACTTGCAGGTGGCTACTGCTGAGGGCTTCTGTCTGTGACCCTATTAAAGTAGTTAAAAGTGGTTTGCTGTTTGTTCCGTGATTTTGGGGATTGTGCTAAATTGTTTTATTCTCAATATGAAAGCAATGGGACTCTCTGCTGGCAGTAGCTTGAAGTACATTCTCTCTACAGACACAAACATTGTACTCTCTGTTATTTTTGCTGGAGTTAGGTTGTTACATGTTCATAAGTTTTGGTTTGGCCAAGGTATGTGTATCCTGGGGGCCAGGGATCTTTAGTAGCAGACACCCCAGTACAGCTGTGCTGTGGAATATAATTTAAATAGATGACAAATATTATTTTTAAAGTTCTAATGTATGTGCTTTTTCTTTTTATACTGGATAAAATAAAGGATGGGGATTAAAATAAAATTAACATGAACATAGATTTAAGCTTAATGTTTGGCTTAAGCTTGCTTCTTTCTACAACATTTATGAGATATTTGAATAAAATCACAGTAAAAGAACAGTCCCTTAAGCATGACAGGAGCTTTCCAGAGTTGTTCTGAGAGAAGTCAGAGGCATTGTCTTTTGTAACAGCTGCTCCACAGTTTTTTTTTCTAGAAGGAAATCAGATTTGGATCATTGCTATTCCTGGGTTATTTAGGGATCTCCTCACAGGAAACTGATTAGTTATTGCTAATATCCATTCTGTTCTGACAACTTGTCTTTATAAACAACTTCTTTTACTCCAATTAGACTATGCTCTTATGTTTGTGGGGGAAGTAACACAAGAGTGGGTCTTACAGGAAGTGTGCCATGAAGCAGGAAAAGGTACAAATACTATATACAATTCTACTGGAATTATTTTTGGCCTGGATATTCAGAATAGTAGAAATCAGCTACTAATAGAATCACAGAACCATTTAGCTTGGAGAATACCCTTACAATCATTGAGTTTAAGCATAGCTATAGCTGCCTTTAGTCTTTTCTTATTTAATTAATATAGTAAAAAGCTTAAGCCTTTATGTTTTAATTTATATACAAGCAATTATCAAGAGTTCTAGTAAATAATATGTGTTGGGATTCTCTGACAATCCCAATATAATTACAGGTGGGGAGAAATCAGAACATAGTTTTTTGGTGGGAAAAAGTTGTTTTGAAATGAAAAAACAAAATCAAATTAGAAAATACTGTTTTCTTCAAGAGAACCAATCTGATGTTAAAACTTAGCACAACTGATGCACATGTTCCCTTGCAGCATTTTCATCTTTCTATCTGCTGGTTGTCAAATAATTTCATCAAGGAGAAGCTGTGTTTATCTGGTCTATAAAGTAAAAGGAAGCTTTTCCCTCATATCACATAATGAAGAAGTTCAAATTCTATTTAGCATGATCATAGAGGTCCTGTTAGACAGAGGAAGAAGTTACTGTCTGACAGGGTAAAGGAATCACAATGAGTGATGGATGTACAACCCTTGTAAACAGGAGCAGCAAAGAAGCAGGATAGGTGAAATTTAACACAGATGGAAAGAAGTAAAAGGGATTCAGCCATGTACATGGATCCCTCAGTATTTGATCAACCCTTCTTTCAACGTGATAGTCAATGACTATTCTGTTCCTGTTTCCTCAGTTTATATTTTAGTCTCCAGATATATCATGAGGGGAAGGCTATTTTGCTTTGCTAATGTGAATTTTGGCTGTAGTCACTTATTGTTCAGAAGCATTTTACAGAAAGTTGTGCTTGCAATTTTTTTTAGCAGTACTAGTCCTCAGACATTATCTAATTGAAAAAAACAAATTGTTTAAATATCTAGGAGGAAATTAATCGGGAAGATTAAAGAAGAGATATAGCTTGAGAACTTTCATCCTGTTGGCATGAATAATTACGTAAGATTATTACTGATGATAGTCTTTGAATGGCAGGTGTTGCATCAAAAGTAGATTCAAATTGTATAAATGACCAGAAATTCAGTTAAGTGTTTTATGGGTACATTTTTCTAGATTTCCAGATAACAGAATGTCCCTTGTAACATGCTGACCCCTGACATGTTCAAGTTAATTAAAATGTTATAGTAGGATTATTTACAAGATTACTTACTCCATAACCACTGGTACGTTTTCACCACCAACAGTCATTATAACATAGAAATTCTGGAGTATGGAAAGTACAGAAAGTGTAAGGAAGGACATTTTATCCTTATCTCACCCTCTATGCAGAAAAGTGACACCCTGCCTTTTTCCAATTTGCCCAAATTTACCTGAACTTATATTTTTTAGCATCAGTGAAATATATATTTGCTGCTAATATTTTTTATTTAGTGTTCAAATAGCAGTGGACAAGCCTAGGAATTCATAAACTTGAAAGGGCAAATTCTGCTATTTGCTTCTCAGGATCCCTAGTGTGGAGGTGCCACAAAAAAAGAAAGAAAGAAAAAAAGAAAAAAAGTGTAAAAGGAGGTAAAGAGCTTTGAAACTTCAATTGCATTCAGATTTCCATTTCATAGGCTATTAAAACACTGGGATGCTTTATTTTTAATTTTTTAATTTATTTTTTGCTATGGACCAAAATACAGAAGATGTCAGAATTTTGAATATAGGTTGTCCTAATTGCATATGAATTTATAAATGTTTGCAATATTGTAATCACTGATCCCTAAAGTCCTTTGTTATAAGTGCAGTATTTCTTTACAAATTTATTTGTGCCACTGGTGCTGCATGTACATGACACAAAAGCCTGTGTTTTATACAGACTCATAACTGCTTTATAACTGCAACCAGTGCCCTGTGACAATGATGATTTGAAAATTTTCTGTCAGAAGAAATGTTTAAGTTGCTGCTCATGGCATCAGCTTATATTTAAACAAGCTGCTGAGTATTATAGCGTATGGACAGTCTTTGTATAACAGCTCTGATTTCTTAGGTTTAGTTCCTAAGAGAAGATTTATGCAATCCCACTTTCCATCTGTTAGTTGTGCTTCTCAGGAACTTCAGGGGCCGCTTTAAACCCGCCTTGCAGAGGTCTCAGAAGCACTGAGAGATCACAGCAGAACTTCTTGGGGGCTGGAGGGGCCAGTGTGGGAGATGTAGAGCACTCTCTGGCCTCCTCTGGCATCTGGAAGGCAGCATCCATCCAGCTGAGGAGCACAACTTTAACTCTGCAACAGAGCAAACAAATGCTCACTCCTGTTCAGCTGATGGAAAGGGAAGAGAAGTTCAGGGAGGGGAGGGGAGCTGAGGGTACAGAGCATGTGGTGTGTAGGGAAAATGGGAGAGAGCTGAAAGTATTCTGGAGGTGTGTGTGGGAACCCAAGCTTCATTACTTCTGCTGTCACTAAATAACTTTTTTTCTTCAGCTCATCAATGATACATTGCATTTTGCTGTATTTTAGTGGATATAAACATATTTTTTTTCTGAATGTTTTGAGGCTGCTGAAAGGATGCTTTCAGGTTGATGATTTATAATATTCATCCCTTAAAAATTACTAGCTGGCTAGTTAATGGTATTGGTAGAATATTAGTATCAGAAGAAAATATAATTTTAAAGGTTTGCTAGATATAAAAGCTAAATTTCACTTTGAGTATGCACATGAAGGATGCCTGTAGAAAGACTGACTTACAGACACAGCAATTGTCTTGGTGTCTTTTCAATTTGACAAAGTCCTCAGTCGAGTATGTATTATCATTTCTGTGCAATTCCCAACTACATAGTTCAGCAGCTCACTTCAACAGGATACAGTTTCCTTGAAAATCTCTGTGACCAAAACATGCTTGGGCTTTATAGTTTTCTCTCTGATTAAAAGCCTTACAACTGGGACTAAAAGACCTTTGAAAGTCCCTTCCCACACAAAATATTCTATGATTCTATGATTTTGCCTATTTTTTAAGAAGCATTAAGTGACTGATAGTTATTTGAAAGGTTCTGGTTGGTTTTCTTCATGTCACATTTGCATATACTTTGTTCTTGTAAAATGATGAAGTTGTTTCTGTGAGCAAACAATGAAACAAGTGTTTTCAAATAATAGAATTATTTGAAAGAGTCATCTCTTCAGTATGTGCTCTCTAGAAACTTTTAAACTAATACATAGAGAGCAGCATGGGAAAGATTAATTTTAGAAGTTTTAAAATACTGCTTTTATGAATATTTCCAGTTTGTCTTGGAAACAGGGTCACTTTGATGTGTAAGAAACAGGTTAATGCTTGGTTATATAATAGTTTGAATAGCTGATGCTGTGGTGGAATGCTGGAAAAGGTGTTTTCAAACTAAGCACTTTGATAACTTCCTACAAAATTCAGACTAAATCAGTGATTTCCTAGGACATCACGGTATTTTCAGGCTGAATGTTTTCTGTCATGAAAATGTGATCAGAATCTGTCACTTTGATTTCATAGGGATGTCCCAGCTTCACTAGAACTTGTGTAGACATAAACAGAGCAAACAGCCTTGTAATAGCAGGAGAATATTTTAGGAGAAGTTTAAGGTGTCAGATCTGAACTACTTGAGAGAATAATTTCCTTCTTAAATTTTAAAAGCAACTTTCTGCATTGATCCTGTTTCAGTGTAAATTGATTATTCTGTGCATGTCATGGACAATACAATGTACAATTTAGGTTCAGTTTTATGAATTTAGGAGAGGACAAATCTGTGCATCTTGGAATTCAAAATATTGTCTTTTTATAGGTTGCTACTGTATTAAAATCAACAATTATGGATTTGATTAGAATTCTTATATTATCAACTTTTTTTCCACATGTTAAATCTAATGTCTAGCAAATTTTTTTGTAGTTAGGAGTTTCTCAGTGACTTCAGAAATCCTCATTCAACACACCTTAGTATGATAGATTTGAACCTATAAAACGTGGTGGGGGATGACTTCTGAAACAGGAACAGGTTCACCTTTAAAGCTCCATTCAGGGTGTAGAAAATGGCTGAATGCCTTTCTTGGAGTATGAGAGTCCTGCAGTCTGGGACAGAGAAGGAGAGCCCCACACAGAAATGCAGTTTGAGAAACGCTCTTCGCTTGGATGCACGAGCCTCCAGTGCTCAGCATGGGGGAACCAGGCTGTTCAGAGCATTCTTTTTATGAACACTGGTCAGGAATTGTGGCAAGAGGGAGGGGAAGAAAATGTGCAATACAGAAAAATGCAATAAAAAAATCACATTTGTACATTTTACAGTTATATCTAGATTATAACTGAGGGGGAAAAAAAGTCATTTCAATGTAAAAGGGGAAAGACCTTTGCACCTTCTTACTCTCTGCCAAGTATTCACCTTCTTACTCTCTGCTAACAAGATCTTGTTAATTTAAGTGGACAAGGAAGATTGACTGAAAGTACCTTACCTTCATGATGTATCTCATCAGGGCAGCTCTGAGCATGTTGTTGTAACACATTGCATTAATTCTCTGTAAGGAGGAACTTTCTGCACTTATCTAATCCCTTGCATTACAAACTGCTGTCTCTGCTTAGCTGGTTCCTCTGGCCGTGTTTTCACTGCAACACACTGCGAGTTCCTAGCCAGGGTTACACATCTGGCTCCCTGCTCATTAAACTGGAGTATATTTCTGTTGTGTCAGGGTGGCACCCAGCCTCCTAGGTGAGAGAGCCATTACAGCAGCACATGTGCTGCCTAAATTCCACTTAATTCCTATTTTGAGCTCTGAAGTGCGTCCCAAGAGATATCTAGTCCTTTCTGTACAGACAAGTTTTCCACCTTCCACATTTAACTAGAACCTCTTTCACTGGGCTTATTAAATTGCACAAGGCAATCTACGAAAAATTAATTTATACAGATTTTAAGATTGCAAAACTGTGACCATCAGAAATATTAGAGGTTTCAAAAATGAGAAATGGGAACTGAGATTTGAAGAAGCAACGAGGCCAAAGAAACCACAACGTTTGGTGATAATCAATAATTTAAATTTATGGAATTGTGTGGAGTGATGGCTTGGGCCAAAAATGCATAAACAAAGGCAGAGTGAGCCAAAATTACTCCTGTGGCCCACTGTTGTGGCTCTCCTGATTAGATGCATTTTATATTCTGAAATGAGAATAGAATTTGGAGGTATCAGTAGCACAAGTTTTACAAGTACGTCTATAAATGTGATTTTGAGATATGGCTGGACATTTTAAAAGCCAAAAGCATTTTAAAGGCACAGGGGTTTGGATATCTCCTCTGTGAACAGTTACTAAGTTAATGTCCTGAGTATGGAATTGCATTGCAGTTGTCCCAGAGGACAGCCTGTAAGTGGACCACAGTTTTCAGGATGTGGATGTGGCCAGAGGGTAATATTCCTACTAGTCTGGGGTAACTCCTGTGCACAGCTATGAGTCAAAGTTATTCCTCAGTCTCCAGCTCTGAGCACTCAGCATCTGGCCATGATGGAGCTGCCCATGGCACTTGAAACATTTCAGTGCCTCAGAGGCAGACAAGTGCTGAGGGCAAGAGATGAAAGCCTTTCACTGATATTAAAGACCCGTTTGTTTAATGTTGCATTAGTGTATGGGTAACACCATAAAGTAGTAACCTTTCAGTGAAAAGATGTATTTTTTAATGAAAATAGCCAGTGCAGGCTGTTCTACAGTACTGTGTAAGTTTTAAATATTCTGCTTCAAGATATTAAGTGTTCTCTGTGAAGGTTGTTTCTTTTATAGATATTTTTGTGCTTAAAATTGTATTAAGCTTCCTTTTTGCAACTAATGCATATAGCAAAGCGAACATTATCTCCTTTTTAATACTCAGGGTATTGCTTTTTTAGCATATGGTTGTTGAATTAATTTTTTCTTCCAACCACCTAAAGCTATGACAGAATTTACTGCTGTTTCAGAAGTGTTTGGCAGCACATTCAGCTGCAGGTGACTTTTGTGACTGTCCTAGACCAGCAACAACATGTTGAGCACTAGAATTGCTCTTTCTGTCTCTCTCCCTGTTCTTTGTGTTTCACTACAGCAAGGCTTTAAGAAGACAATGTTCCACATGACTCTACATCATATGTGAAAAATAAAAATAAAAACTCTTGCCCACGCATGGGAGCAATCACCTACGGGCAGATTTTCCAACTTTATGGCATTTATAGCACCTCTGCAATATCTCAGTGATACAGAGGATTCATAATACAGCAGGTATTTGTATTATGTATCTGTAATACGAATGTTTTCAAACATGCTGTGTTCCTGACACTCTTTGTGAGTTGGATTAGATGTTTTAACATCTGACTGCAGGGAGAATAGCAGCTTGTTATTTCTGTGGCACTGTGAGAACATACTCACGTTATCTTTCAGTGCAGCAGGAGATAGCATGTGCCCCTAATGTATGTATGTTTGCAAGTTGAGAAGTTAAGTCTGCTGTTAACGTTATCACTGCTGTATCCTGAAATAGAAAAGTGCAGGCAGATTGGATTGTGTTACAGAATGGTAACCATAATAACCAATAACAATCTGCAAATGATAAGCAGCTTTAATGTTTAAAAATAAAATTTATATAGCATTCCAGTAGTTCCATGGACATACTTATGGATTTTATTTTATTATTCATTCATTTGAAGCTTGGTTTTGAGATTTAAGATGTGACATTAATCTTAAGGAAGTGTTTCAATATTGCATCTTGAATTAGTTGACACTGGTTTATTATATACCTAAACTAAATCTCATGGAATAAAATTTTACTTGACAACCCTCTTTCAGATGTACACCATCTGTAAGGGAGAATTACAAGCATCCTACATGATGCATGGAATTTTATGGAAGGAGGTGGCTTTTTATTTTATGGTTGAATGTGAAATGGATAAAATCAGAAAAGAAATACAAAGTCCTCTGGAAATGAATGCAGTGTATCTTGATAATTTGGAATCTGCACCTTGTTCAGGGATGCTACCCATCACTTCTTCTGATGTGAAAATCAAACAAACAAACAAACAAACAAAACCTTCTACCTTGCCCCAAACCACGCTATTTCTTTTAAGATATGCTTTTAAAAGAAAGGAAGGTATCATTCAAGAGAAGGAAGTGGTCCAAATTGTGTCCTGGCCTTGCCATCTCCCTCCTTGCCTACCCTGAGCACACAAATTGGGGTGTTTAGCATGAGTCTGGGAAGCTCCAACTGAATTACTTAACCTGTCATGAAAGTGTCTGAGCAATGTGGTGCTATGAGCAAGCTTTTAATTCTTCTGGGTTGACATGCTCTCAGTCTTCCTTGCTGAGGCAGTCCTATCATTTTCATAAAACACTTGGATGTTTCTTAGAATATAGAATCCTATTTCAGTTGTTCTTAACTGCTGAGACGCTGCAGTTACCATCATTCAGAGAGTTACAGTGGCAAGGAGAAGAACTGGAAAAGACCCATTCTTCTAAATGTGCTGATGTCCAGAGGAACAAGGCAGCCTGGACTTCAGGTCCGTGCTGTAACTCTTTTAGGGCAGTAACACTCCTGAAAATATAAGTTTATGCTGCTGTACATGTGTTGCCTACACTTAGAGTGACCCCTATGGGAGAAAATCAATGGGAGAGCTAAAATTCATAGGAAAAATTGAAAAAAACCTAGCTGCTAATCATAATTTTCACATATAAGTAAACCTGTTAAGAAATTATTCAGTGCTGGTGTGGGATGGGATGGGATGGGATGGGATGGGATGGGATGGGATGGGATGGGATGGGATGGGATGGGATGGGATGGGATGGGATGGGATGGGATGGGATGGGATGGGATGGGATGGGATGGGATGGTTTGGATGCAGGGTAATTAAAGTGAAATAGCTCTTGCTCTTTCATGCCATATGTGAGAGGGAAAGTGCCAAAAGTTCCCTTAACATTAAACATTCACATTTACAAGAAACAATTCTTGTTGATAGCTGTGTAAAGAAGTTACAAGCTGTTGACATTCTTCTCTGGGACTTGAATTTGAATATGAATTAGGTAAGAGAGAGTCAATTGCTTTCCATTAGAGTTCCTGAAGAAAAAAAATGCTGTTACTGTTGGATACAAGCTGAAAGATTCTTGTTTATCAAGAAAGGTCTGTTTAGTCTATTAACCTTGACAACCATGTCAGCATTTTTTTTCTGTTTGTTTTCCCAAAGGCACTGTGTTGAAGTACTATGATATACAAAGCTATTTATAGTGTAGACAGTTCATAGCTATGCTTAAAAGACATGGGTCAGGGTTTAAATACCAGAGTTAAATACTATTCTCTTTGACAATCTGAAAAGTCATTACGCTTAATCCTTGAAAATTAAAATGTGAAGGAGAGATGGAATCCCTAAAATATCAATGTAAATCAGGTAATTTTTAATTTCAGAGAGTGGTTGAGGTAAAAAGGAACCTCTGGACCTATTCCAGTTACCTGCTTAGAGCAAGGCCACCTAGAACTGGTAACCCTCATGTTAAGGATGTTCAGATTGCTTTTGACTGTCTCTAAGGATTGAGACTCTACAAACTCACTGGGCAGTCTACGCCAATGCTCTCTCACTCTCGCAGTAAAATAAAAAAATGCATCAAAACAAACCCTGTCACGCCAAAAAAAAATTTCAGTGTTCAAATGTACTTTCCTATATTTCAATCAAAACATCGTTTTCTGCCTTTTTATTAGGAGTCACTGCAAAGAGTGTGGCTCTGTCCTCTTTACTCACCTTCCACCAGATACTATACACCTTAATAGATTTTTATGAAAGGAAAAAATTTAGGGAAGAAATCAGGGAAAACAAAGTCCACACATATTGACACACCTGTGTTTATGCCTGTTTTCCTCTTTTAACACATGATGAATATTGCTGTTTCTGTCTTGGCTTCCACAGATGAGCAAGAGCTACTTTAAAAGTGCTCATATACATTGAATAAGTTATTTACTTTTTATGATTTACTTCGTCATTTCAGATTGTAGTCTTGACTCTCATAGTCACAGGGTTTTATCTTTCTTTAGAATGCTGGTTTTTAAGGCCCAGTCTTCATCAAGTCATGTTGATGTAGCTCTGTGTCACACATCTGCAAGAACACATCATGCTGGAAAGTGCCAGTTGGGGAGAGGAGCAATTCCACACTTAGCTTTGTTTCCACATATCATTTTTTAGACCTGTTTCTGTGATTTTGACACTTTCTGCCTTCATCCCAGTTCATTCTATCCCAAAAGAGAGTAGCAACTTTGTCTCTTGCTGAAGTCTCCAACCTAGAGGTTTTCCAAAGGTCTGCGTTTGCTTGATCAGCCAGTTCTCCTCAAGCATCCCATCTCAGCATTTCTGCCCTGGTCCACACCATTCCACCCCTTCCTGGTTACCTCCTAGCTTTAGGCTAGTCAGGTAGCCAGCTGTCTCTGTGAAGGCCTTTTCAAATCCTATTGTGCTCCCTGCCTACCATGAACATTCTTCTTGCATAACCTTAATTTATGTCTTCTGGCCTGACTTCTAGATTCTCCTCCCTGCTTCCATCTATTCTTGTTCTGCACTCTGGTTTTCTGCTTTTCCCATCCCACCACCTGTCCAGCTCCATTGTTCATTTTTCCAACCTCTTTATCCGTTTGCACACCCCCCTTGCACTCCTCCATCTCCTCTACTTCTCTGCTCACTCTTTCTGTATGGATCACGGAATTCTGTCTGCAAGGGTCAGCACTGGTGAGATGCTGCCCACCCTCTGCTGGCCAATCCTTTCCACACTAAGCTACTGGGGGAATGATGTGCAGCAAATACCATGTGCTGTCACTTAGCTGGGAGAGGAGCACAGGTCATCCATCCAGCACTGCTTTGCTAAGTTTGAACACCCTCAACAGGGGTGGCATTTTTGCAGATTTTTAATTCTTGAACCATAAAAGCTATATGCAAATTTGCTTTGTGGAGCCCTAAGACAGACTTTGGTACTGTCATGATGTTTCAATTCAAGAGTGCAATGAGCAATTCAGCTTATTTACTGTCCAAGCTGTCAGATTCTGGCTGCTTGTGCTGTCTGCAGCGAGAATTACTTGTGACATGAAAGTCACTTATGGTGACAGCCTGAATAATGCCCTAAGTCTCTGTTGAGTGTATGTGAACTGCAATCCTCCCTGATTTCATATTAGTTCCCAAAGTACAGGAGCCGATGAAATGATTTTTTTTTAAAAAAGTCATCACTTTAATACATAGAAAGCAATATGTTTTCTTTATTTTTGGTGTTAGGAGTACTTGTAACATATCTGCTAGTTTTGTTTTTTTTCTTCCTCCAGATTAGTTGTGAGAGCCATATCCAAAAAGGAGCAATCAAGCTACAGCACCCAAATTTCAATTGCTTACAAGAGCTGTATCAGACAAGCAAAGTAATGCATGATGACACTGGCTTTGCCTAGTATTGACAGGTGTGGTTTCACACTAAAAACACTGTGTGGGAAAGCTTAGGCAATTACATTAAGGCTAATAAGTGTGTGTGACCACACTCATTTAGCATCAATTGGAGCAACCAACTTAGACAAGTGGTTATTACATTCCAGTAGAGGTGTCTGATGCCTGTTAGCCTCCATGCAGGAATGGTGCATGTTTTATTTAGTCTCAGGGAATGCACTATTATAATATTATTTGTTTGAAGCGTAATTTGCAATTGAAATAATGCAAGTGACCAGTTCAGCTGACAGATTAAACTAATGTTATTTTGTAAACATATGGTTGGAAATAAAATTAATGTCTTCTGATTTCTAATTTGCCCTTTTCTAACTATTTTCTTGGGTTTAACTCTGCTTGTGGATACCTACAAGAACGTAAAAGCATCCAGACTCATGAGTCACATCACATATAGTCAACAGAGGACTAAAGGTCTGCTTTGACAGAGAAAACAGATTGAGAGCAGAATGTCCTACTAACTCACGCAAAGAAACTGACTTAGTCAAGACAAGATCTATTTAAAATAACCAGGGGATGGTGCAGGGGAAAGAACAGGGAAGATATTTACAATGTATTTTAACTGTTTCATTTGCTGCTTTTGTTAGGAAAGGTCTTTTTCTCTTTCTTCTGTGGAAGAGAAGGAAGTTGAGTTTTCAATGCTATATCCTGTCATGAGATATTGTGTATATTATATTAACTTGATTATAGATATCAATGGGCAAGCATACACCCACACATTTCCTCCTTAAGACATTAAGTATTCCATATTTTTTCTTAGTGCTTATGTATAGCTCTGGTTATAGGATATAGCGCTAGCAGCAGTATGAACTATAAGGAATTGAGAGGACTGAGCTGATAAGGGGTGGGTTTCATAGAGCTGTTCACAAGCAGTTTTGATCGGGGTTGTCTTACTGGATGCCAACTGGTGGCCTCTTCCTCAGTTATAAGGAAAGGACTTTCCTAGACAGCAATATTTCTGCATGCCTGGTTTACTTTATGCAGTATTCCTAAACTATCTTTAGTGGGATTTATTTTTAATCCCCATTTTAATATTAGTTTGGGAATGCAGTTGGTGAAGTAGTCTCTGAAGTCTTTTAGTTGTGTTTTATCCTGCTCTTTGTCCTCTTTTACTCTTCCTTGCCTGCTCTGCCTAGACTAGAAGTTGGCCAGGAGCAGGCGAGTCCTTGGATTCTCCTGTCCCGGTGTGGCATTGCCGGATCCGCTTCCCGTGCGCTGGAGGGAGCGGGTGTAACTTTTCAGTTACCTCAGTGCCATTGTGCTGCAGAGATAAAGTTACACAGTGTTTACAGAGCGGTCTGGGACTAATCCGTGCGAGGAAGCAATGAGGCTATTCTGGGCTGTTTGTTTGCTTGTTTGTTTGTTCTCCAGAAGAGACTTTTCTTTTTAAGACACAGACAGTGAGATAGTTGCATGGGTTTCTGCAGCACGGTCAGAGCAGCGAGGGGTTACGTGTGATCCATCCGAGCTGCCCGCGGCTCGGCCGGCGCTGCCGGTTCTGCCCGGCCGGGGCAGCGACCCCCTCACGGCTCGGCCGCGGAGCGACCCCTCAGGGCCCGGCCGCAGAACGACCCCCTCAGGGCCCCGGCCCCAGCAGCGACCCCTCACGGCCCCGGCCCCGGCCCCGGCCCCGGCCCCGGCCCCGGCCCCGGCAGCAGAGCGACCCCCTCAGGGCCCGGCCCCGGCCCCGGCCCCGGCCCCGGCCCCGGCCCCGGCCGCAGAACGACCCCCTCAGGGCCCCGGCCCCAGCAGCGACCCCTCACGGCCCCGGCCCCGGCCGCAGAGCGACCCCCTCAGGGCCCGGCCGCGGCTCCCGGGCCGCACTCGCGCTCTCCCGGCCGCGCTTTCCCCGCACACAATTTGGGCGGTGTCTCGCCAGGCGGGGCAGGGCAGGGTCGGAACGCGGCGCTGCCGCCCCCGCTTCCCGCATCGCCCCATCCCTCAGCCCGCACCGCCCCGTCCCGTCCCGCTGCCCGCTCTGCTCCCCCCACCCCTCTGTCCCGCACGGCCCCGGCTGGCGCTGCCCGCTCCCTCCCGTCCCTCTGTCCCGCCCATCCCGTCCCTCTGTCCCGCCCCGCACGGCTCCGCGGAGTTTCGCAGTTTCCCACCCGCCGGTCCCGCGGCCCTCGCAGCAGACTCGGAGTTCATGCCCGAGAGCCGCGGTGCCTCAGGAGCAGCCCAGGCGTGGGAAGGCAGCCTGGGACGCCGGCCCGGCTGGGACACGGCGGCTGAGGATGCAGTGCGAGATCTGACTTAGGCGACTGGGCGCTCTGGGCAACCGGTGTCACTGTGAAGCAGTAACTATGTACCTTTTTGGCAGTGAGGAGTACGAAGTGGTAAGATGTAAACTAATGACTTTTTTTTCTTCTCAGTTGTTATTTACTTTCAGTCTTCCTATCTCAGAGTTTATTGGGAAGCTTTGAATTTCGGTCAGTACCGTTTTTTCTGTGTTTGAACTTTAGTATTCACCAATTCTATTGCTTTTTAAATGTGACAATTTTCTTCAAGTTCTTCAGGTAGTTTGCTAGATTAAATTGATTTTACTTTCCTTGACTTGTTTGTTGCACTGTGGTGATGTTTAAAGTGTTTAACTACTGAGTATTATGAGGCTATTTGGACTTTGAATTAAGCAAACCCATGCCTCCAAATAATTCAGAATTTGTCTCATACTTTGTAATGTAAATAGATTACATGGAGCTTACGGAACTGGCCTTAATAGTACGTTTGTGGGGATGTTGCCAAACCATTTCTTTTGTACAGTTCAAAGCATGTCATTGTAATGTACTGCAGTGCCCATCAAAAGAACTCGCTTATAAAAACCCAAACACGCCCATGTTAAGATCTGACACTCTTTACTTAAGTATGTGTGTGAAACAGTGTTTGAAATAAGTTGATGATGTCAGAGAAGACCCAGAAGAAAACCACTAACAGCTCCACACTTTTGCATGACATTGTTAGCTGACATAAAAGTTTGCAGTTTTGCAGCCTGTGGTTCAAGTGCTACTTTGTAAGCAAAATGGATGGATTCTTCCACCCACACACATTTGTGACCGAGTCCAAATCTGAGGAGCTTTGGGGAAGAATAACACTGAAAAATATGCATGAACTCTACTATAGGACATCAAAATAAATTTCACAAGCTTAAAAGTGCTACATTCTTTGCATATAACTGGCAATTGCAAATGTTTTGTTTTGATTATTGAAGTTGCTCTTTGAAGTATGAAAGGGCCTTTTATGGCAGTCTGAGTTCTACAACACATTTCAAGGAAATAATTTAGTTATTTTGGATTTTTTTTTTGTCTTTTTTTTTCCTCTTTTAAATTCTAACAAGCTATGTTTTTGAGATGCAAGAAATGTAGAAGACATTCAGGAAAATAATTTAAGTGCAGCTGTCTGTGCATTGAACTCATTTGTGTGTGTGACTTGCACAAAGTTTAACAAACCAAGCTAGGGAACTGAAAAGAATTTTGTTTTTCCAAAGCAGTAAGCCACAGAGCACTGCAATGATTATACTATAGAATGTTTGCTTGTGTATAAAAATTGTAAAGCAGGAGAGAGTGTCAAACTTTGAAGATTTTTTTTTTAATTGGTTACATTCAGATATTCGTAAATGGTTGCAAATTGCTCTTAACAGATTTTTGCATTTTCCTCTTCATTCCATTGTATCCTGTGGAGTTACTTCCTCACTCATACAGCAAGCAATTCTGAAATTTTAAAATGTCTTGCAAATAACCTAGATGACTGAAGAATTGTGTTAGAGCTTTGGATTCAAATCTCAATCTCTTTATCTGATGCTGTTTCAGCTTCTGAAAAATATCAAAGTATTCTATGTCATGGAAAGTAGTTTAATGTTTGAGACAGCTTTCCCAGGCACATGAGCCATCTTGTTCCAGTCCTTTTCTATCACATAGCTGTGCAAAGTGAAATAGCATCAATAGTAAAAGTAAGAAGTCCACCATGAATTGTGTGAGGTTGGGGTTTTTTTATTTCCTTTTTTCTTTTGTTCTCTTTGATATCTCTAGAGGTCCCTGAAACTAAAGAGTTTCTGTACTCATACAAAATGTGTCATTAAGTGCAAGCTTAAATACCATTTGGGTTTTTCTTCTTAGTTTTTCTTTATAGCAAGACAGTTCAGGGGAAAATAAGGATGCATTTTTTTGGTGTTATTTTGGCAGCCAGACTTACCAAGATGTTTGCTTTACTCAGTGATAAGTAAAATAGAATTGATGGTGTACATAAAGCTTGAAGAACACTTTTATTGTTCAGTAAAAGCTAAATCAATGTGAAACTTCTATCTGTACAGATCTGTTGTTCATGAAGCCATATGCTCTGTACTGTGGAAAAGGCATTTGTTTTAACTTCCCACGCAATTACTTGAGTCACTGAAGGACAAAGTGAGTGAAAAGTGACAGTGAAGAATTTCAGGGTTTAATTTTAAGTTTACTATTAATTTAAAGCAGTTTTAAATAAGTTAAAGGAATTCTAGCTATGCATATAAAATTTTATTTTTGCTAGGGAGAAGACTACTGATGAAAAGAAACATAGCATCATTAAAGCATCTCTTAGAGGAATTCAGTAAATCCATCTCTTAAAACTCAGTATTTCAATAGAGTAATATAGAAATGGAACTGTGTGTGATCATTGTTTGCATATCACGTGCACACACATATGTCCATGTGAGCATGCACACACATTTGCAGAAACATGAGTATCTGAAGTGTATTCTAACTTAGTTAAATTTAATAGCAAAATGTCACAGACTGCTACTTCTAACTTTTGCATCCACTTTACTTCCTTTTAGTTCCTGTGTATAAACAAGCCTGAATTATTAGCTTACTCTGAGTGCGTATTAAGTCCAGGTATCTGACAGCACTGCTCAACTTTGAATCAACTTTGATACCATCTCCCACCACCCCCAGCTGACAAAGATAGTATTGCTTAAGGACCAGTTATCAAAAGAAAAAAGCTGGTGTTTATGACCACTTAATATATAAAATAAAACCAAATTGTCATGACACAGTGACAAAAGCTGTATTTTTAAAATTAATAATAAAACCAGGTAGCAGTGGTCCTTTCCTATTTACATTAGTATTTTCATAACTGTTATAACTTGGGATGCACAGTGTCTTTCACATTAAATTTTAAAACTTTAAGGAGATGCTTATTAAACTCTTTATGACAGATGAAATAAACATATATCTTTTTAGACATTCTTTGCCATATACCCGGCAAAGTAGATTTGTTTGACTATAGTAAGTGATTTAATTTCATAAATACAGGAAACTGTAAAAAGCTGCAGGCCCAACAGTCTCATTTGTGGCTGTAACTTGTTTGTTTAGGCCTCTTCCTGTTGGTTTGCAAAATGAACCTCTGGTTAAAGGGAATAAATAAATAAATTAAACAGAATTGGAGTAGTTCATCAAAAATGAAACAGAAAGAGGGAGCTCCTTTTCACAGATGCCTGGTAGATTGTGGTCTGCATTACATTCCCAAAGCAACAGCATCTAAAACTTACTCCCAACAGTATTTTGACTTCCACATGAGGGATGATGGGACTCCAGATGGTGCTTGCAAGTTTGGGAGGCTCTCCTGTGCCTCTGGGCTACACTTTGCCCAGCAGAGCATCTGCTCTTCCTCCCTCAGGTGAAGGTCTGTGGGTGCTGGGCAGCTCCAGCCACACCCCTCCTGCCTTCCCGGGGCCCTGATGGAGGTGTGCCAGGGCTGATGGCACTGATTTGTCCCTAGCTGGGCACAGGAACCTTCAGTGTTTTGTCACTCCTTCCCACCAGCAGCCTCACCTGACAGAGACTTTGGCTCTGTTGCATTAGCATGATCCAACACTGTTAAGTTTAGGGTTATTCAGGATTTCCTCTGAGGAAAACCTAATCACTGGAAAGCTATTCTTTTTTGCAGATTAATTCAGAGGCAGCAAGTTTTCTTGGTTATCAGTCATTTATGAAAAACCATTGAATTTCATTCACTCTGTTGTATGCAACTTTTAGATTTTTGCCATCAGTTTTTAACTTTCCTAAGAAACTCAAAACTTGGCTTTTTTATTTTCATCTCTATAGATATTTTTCTTGGAAAACATCCTTTAAAAGAGTGGGAAACCTATTTATAAGTCCAGTGAATTTCTTGTGATGTCCAGAGCATATGTTTTGGTTGCCTTGGAAATCAGCATTTGTCACTTGTGTTCTCCAGGCAAAAGTTTTGATCTTGTCTATTTAAATTGAATCTTCACTTCCGTTGAGTTTGCCTATGTCCTCTTGAAGGATGGAGCACTGCTTTTGGAATATTAAGTATGATGTTGATAAATGCCAGTTATACTCATGGCTCCTGACAGGCAGAATTATCTTCCAAAGAGTATGAAAATCTGTCTGCTAAATTTCTAAAGGATGGGAATATCTTGGAGCGGTCAAATGTCATTCAGGTTTGAGAAGAGTTATATTTTGACTGTTCTTTATGAATCAGACAGATCCCAAATCTTTGTGTACAGGCATTCTGCTGATAAGACTAATTTTCAAGGGAAAATCCCACCTATTTTAGAAATAGTGTAAGTCCTAGAAATCAGTAGGGAGAGCACAGTAATGTGTTTACTCTGAGTCATTGCTACTTACCTTATTTCAGAAACTGAGTGAAGGGAGAAAAGGATGTTGTTTAAGATCGGGAAGAGTCACTTGTAGCTTTTTAGCAATGGTCGTTTTCATCATAGTATGGATTGACATGGGAATGTATCTGAAAATCATAAATCAGAATTGTTTCTTTGGGAACCTCTCCCTTGAATTGCATGTTTATTATTAAAAGGATAGTTTGGCAAATTACCTGTGACAGAATGCTGTAAAAATCTAACCATAAGATTCTGGAATGACTTTTCCATCTTCACCTTATTTAACTTAAGGTAACAACATCTAATGCTATTTCAGATAGATAAGTTGTACAACACGTGAATGTAACTTGAAGTACAGACTTGAAAGGCAGTCCAATTCAGTCTCTGAGGTTTACTTCAGAGCCATGAGTCTGTACTTTGTAAATTCCCTTGACTTGGTTTGTTTCTAGTGACAATAGCCCTTGGTTAATTTTCAACTGCAAATATTGTACAGCTGCACAAGAAATGGAGTTATTCATGCCTGAAACTGTGTGTTTAGTGAGAAGAACTCTTATGTGGAACAAGTGAATACGTGAAGATAGATGAGCTCACATCCAGAGCTGGATGCAGATTTGTGAAACAGTCACCCTCAGCAAGCCTTTTTCCTGTGGATTCTCTGCAGCAGCCAAAGTGTAGAAACAACACAGTTTTCTTTTCCTAAATTGGAAGATTGAGGGTCATTCTGTATGGCATCGTTCCCTATGACTAGCCTGGAGACCTCGCAGCTGTGTTTTAAGCACTGCATATGAGTTTGGGATTTCCCCGAGGGAAGCGTGGGAGAGCTGCTGGTTTTGATGGTGTAGCAGAATGGCTCCTGAAACAGTTTCAGCTTAGAATAAGGAAACACTTGAGGAAAATCTTTAGAAACCCATGCAGAGGAAAGTATTGGTCATTTCTGTGTTACTCCCAAGACACCCAGTGTACTTGCCAGTTAGTGATTTGCACAACTGTAGTGACCATACTTTTTTCCTCTGAGAAAAGTCAGTGTTTAATCTAACATCCTGTAGTTTATGTGAAGTAGATTTTTTAATAATGATGTTACTGTTTGAACTTAATATAGTTTCTATTTCCTTACCTCCTGTCTTTAATTTGAATTTCAGTGACTGAGAATGGAGCCTTTTTTATTTCTGAGAGTGTATTGAAGGTATTTATGGTGTATCTGACCTTCCCCTGCCTCTGCCCCCACAATCCAATGCATGAATAGTCAGTAAAAAGGTAGAGAGTTCTGTGGAGACCATGGGTGGAGGCAAGAGCTTTGGGCCCTGTTATGTACATAAGTCTGTGAGAAGTGGATCAATATACCTTGTGTAGAGCTCAGAACATCAGTTTTTTAATGTAGGGTTCTGGGGAGTGTGTAGCTCTGGGAGATTAAAGACAAAGTTTCTCCTTTCAGGAAATAACTTTTAGAAATAGGTATTTCCAACAAAAAAATATGAGGCAAACCAATGACTGCAATTTATCTGGATCCTTTTGCACTGGTTTAGTGCCAAGTGGTGCCTGAATGCAATAAAGGAAGGGAATGAGCATTTCTGTCATTGTGGAAGAGGATCAGGGTGAGTTCATGATGTTTGAGAAGCAGGTTTGTGCCTGAGGCACGTGTGAGAGGGAGTCCTGTGAAATTCAAATGGTTTCTGACATTTAGAAACCAACCCAAATGACCAGCTCCGGGTACTAAAATAGCAAAGGAGATGTTTACTTCTGTTTTAAGAAAGAGACCATAAGAGAAATGGAGTGCAAAAACTATCCTGGGTTGGCAGGACCAGTGCAGTTCACCTCACTAATAGAAAGAAAAGATAACAAAATCAAAATACTTAAAAATCCCACCAAACTGTTTGAGGGAGCTCTGAACCACTCAGCTACTTTTCCATTTGTGAGAGAGCAGTGGGAAGAAGTCTCTCACAGGACCTGGCTTCTGAGTGTATTGATAGCACCAAGGCCTGGTGGAATCTGTATATTCATCTATTGTTCTTG
This sequence comes from Oenanthe melanoleuca, assembly GCF_029582105.1. Taxonomy (NCBI): domain Eukaryota; kingdom Metazoa; phylum Chordata; class Aves; order Passeriformes; family Muscicapidae; genus Oenanthe; species Oenanthe melanoleuca. Next base: position 129,360,897 of record NC_079335.1, read on the forward strand.
GTTTCAGTTTATTTCCATCTGAAGGAAATGGCCATGATAATGACCTGTCAATGCATGGATCAGCCTCATGCTGCACAAAGCACTTTACCTCAGTAATGTGAACCAGCATGGAGTTGGGGAAGAAAAATATAACCTGATACCTTAATGACTAGGAACACTTGAGTTTTTCTATTCCATATTCATCACTTTTTCTACAAGCCTTGATATAAAAAAAAATGGCTATTTTTCAGTGAGGAGTTTGAATGAAGCTAATGTAACCATAAAATATGTTAATGGTAGGAGCAGTAATCTAGGCAGGGCAGTGTAGAGTTAACACCAACCTAGTTAGCTGGGCTTCTCTGATTTACGTAGTTCTTGGATTTGTCTGCACACCTGTGTGTGTGTCCAGGCTTTTGGAAATTATTTACAACTTCCTCCCTCTTATGCCACATATATTCATAGTTCTTATTTAATTAAATGTCAGGAGACCTGTGTAGCTACATATGTTCTCTGGGTAAAAGATACTAATGGCATGTGGTTTAAGTAATCAATTTGTAATGCTTGGGGTGGAGCACTGCTTGGAAAAGTTGAGATATTTAGAAGAAGGTGGCTTGAATGTCTTTAGTTAAGGAAATGGAGCATGCATATGCTGTGCATGAATATGGTGAAAAATAATTCCAGATCTTGCAGGGACCCCAATGTTCTGCCTCTAATAATAGCATTATTTTAAAGTTTGTTTTCCAGTTAAATATTTGTGACGTGCATTTTGATGCCTACATTGTTTAGGATGGATATAAGGTAGCAGAAGGGGTAGCAGAAGGGTTAGCAGAAGATGTTTTATGTGCAAAATGGAAATCATGACTTTCCTACAGCACATATGGAAAGCTAAAGTCAAGAAGGCACGTTCACAACTGCAATCCGTGCCTGCTCGCCTGGTGCAGCACACTGCCTGTTTTAGACTCTGTCCTGGGTAGCACAACTGCTCTCCCATCCATGGTGTGTGAGGTGTGGCTGGCAGGCTGGATAGCTTGTTGCTCTCTTGACCTTTCAAAACTCGCAGTTACAACAGCTCAATTAAGCACTCCGAGCAGGCAGGCCGGATATAGTCCAGTCACATTTGGGTAGAAACCTTCCACATACGGAAACCAATGACCAAAAATCCCAGTTCAGAATATCTGATATGAAGTTTCTGTGATAGTCTTTTTGGGGCACAGTCTTTTTTCTTTTTCCTTTGTTTTCCTCTTCTTTCACAGTTGTGGCTGTGTGTTTATGTCTGTTTGGGAATATGTTTTTGTTTTCCAGTTGATGATAATAAGTAAGATGATTTGTTCTGATGTACAAATTCAGAAGCAACTGATCAGAGCAAATCTCTAATTTATTTTTATTTAACATTGACTCTCAGGAAGGCTATCACAGACAAAAAAAATCCATCTACCTCTTTATTGAAGTCATGGACATCTATTGTCATGAAGACATGTCTTCTCTAAATTATAAACAAGCTCCAGCAACTGGACTGACTAAATGAAATGCTGTTTGTTTACTTACACTGTATATTACTTTCCAGATAATTACTTCAGCTGATGAATAAGAATTACAAAATCCTGAGGATAGGTAACACATCTTTAATAGGAATCATAAATTCTTTTTCCAGAAGTCTTTCATTTACACAGAAGCGGGTAATGATAGCCATGCTTTTTTATTATTGTTTATTATTTTATAAATCTCTGACCAGATTAATGTCTAAGATTCTGCTGGGAAAAAATTTAGCAAAACTTGGGTGTTTTCATTGCTGTAACTACAGAACCATAGGAGCCAGCCATTTTAAAATGTTTTTTCCCTGAGAAAGATTAAAATCCCTGAGAAATTCTCCTGTGCACATTTAATTTTAAATTGTCATTTACAACACAGTGTGATTCTAGACTTATTCTTAATATTATTATATTCTTAATTTAGAAATGCATAGGAATTTTTGGCATTTAAAATTCTAGAATTCAATACTATATTGTATGGTTTGTGTTACAGTTTTAGTGTTGTGTAAGAGCTTACAAACCAGTCAAATGGAATTAGTAATAATTGGGGTTAATACTTTTAAGAAAGTTTCTGTGTTTTTTACAAATATCTATACAGGTGTTCATATTAAAAATAAATTATTTAAATCAAAGTATTTTTCATTGGTATAAGCAAAGCAATTATGTTTCAGAAATAAAAACTAAGAATGCTTCCTACTCAGCTAAGTGCTTAAGTCTAAGACAGGTAGACCATTACAAGAATATTTAAGCAGAGGGAACAGTAATAGACCAGTTTATGGGTGCAAGGCTGATACATTAATATTACTAGCTGAGTATCATAAGAACATAATTGCATTTCAAAGCTATTCCTTTAAGTAACAGCAAAGTATGATATTAAAAAGATCTCTACATAGATTGAGGCCTTTTTATAAAGCATATTCGCCTGAAATGAAATGACAAACTGAGTTTTTTCTTCACTGGAGGTAGTTGAAGTTTATTATATGTGCAGAAATGGGCTGTACTAAAATTGACTTCGTGCATATCTTCATAGAATTGTTTCTATCTGCTTGTGAAGGCAGCTCAGCAGGCTAATTTTTGAGGCTAAATGTCAAACTTCAGAGTTTATTATACTAAGACATACTTACTCTTAGAACTTCTTTTCACTTTTATCTGATGTAGGAGTTAAAAATTAAAACTCTGTGTAAAGTTGCAAAATTTAAATCCATGGAGGTTGTCAGACCTCAACTAGACATGGTCCTGAGCAGTGTGCTGTGGCTTTGCATATGGTACTATTGGGCAGGAGGCTGGACTAGATGTCCTTTCCTCCATGTGTCATCTCACCACTCTCTACTTTTTTTCTGTGATTCCACTGAGAGAATGCAGCTATATAAAAACCTTCAGGGCACAGAGGAGGAATCCCCATGGTTTTTTACATCGCAAGTCATAACTTGCACTTAGAAATTTTCATCTTGTCCAGCAGTTGCCCATGATTTTGATCCTGTTAGTGAAGTATGCCCAGCATAATTCTGAAATTTTGGGCCTTTAATCTTTAATTCACTGTGATTCTTTTGCCTTAATCAGGATTCCATGTAAATATGTGGATAATAAAGTGAGATATGAAAGAGGCATTAGATTTTTCCTCAAATATAGTCAATTTATTATATGTATCATATTGGGTTTACTCTATATATTTAAGAAAGTTGTGTTGTTTTCCTTAATTCCTTCTAAAACGGAATAATTCATATTGTGTGCTGTAATTCTGTTATTCATTATAGACATCCTGTCAAGAACATGGGTGGCCTTTAGACATGCTTAAATGAAATCATAAGGTTCCCTGTACAAGACCTTAGTACCATATGTGAAGTTTTGATTTTGCTGGTGGACATTTCACTTGAACTTGACAGTGAGAAAATGCTTTTTTTCTTTTGAATGACCACCACATACACCAATTTCCTGATAATTTAATCTGCTTTGCCTTCTAAGAGTTTTCCTATACACGCATGAATGTTATCCCCTTCTCTCCTGCCAGGAACATAGATTTGTAAGGAAAAATGTTCCTTTCAAATCTATGTTTTGTAATTCAGTTCAGCCATGTATTTTTAGTACAAAATAATGTTCTCATCCCTTTAAATCCAGAGGTTCAGTGGAATTTGCAGGCAAGAAACATTTGGAAAATGGTCTGGATGGTATGCTGAGGGACAAAACATAATTCAGCTGACACCATTTCCTATAGCTGTTTTTGCCTTGTCACCACAGGAATAAAATTTGAGATGTTCCTGTAATCAAATGCTTCTCAGTAAAATGCATACATTTTAAAAAATACCCCAAACACTGCAAATTGTGCTGTTTCGCTTATGATTATTTTAAATAAACCTGGACATCTGTGTCTGTAAGTGTGGTGGGGTAGATTAGTCCTGCCAGTTACACAACGTGTTTTGTGGATCAGCTTGACTTGTAACAATTGAAAGTGTTGTCCTTGCACTTCTCTGGTAGACTTTATGATGTGAATGCAATGATATTCAATTTAAATAAGGTCCGTTTTAGTATAATCAAGAGTGAAAACAAGAAGGAGCTACTATGGAGATCATAGGAAATGATGATTTTGAAAATTAATAAAATTAATAAAATTAATTAATTCAATTAAAATTAATTTTAATAAAAAATACTGACAGCCTTTTCAAAACATGAAAAGATCCAGATCCGCAGACAACTGACAAAACATGAGAGGTTATAAAAGAACACACTATTACTGTGCCAGCTTCAGCAACAAGCATTTCCTTTTCTTCTGCATGATAAAGGAAACAATAACCCATGATTCTTTTTTTAAAGCATTGTAAACATAAAAACTTTGAACAGGAAGGGAGATGCTAACTGTATGAATTATTGCTGAGCATAGATGGAATAACTATTACAGAAGGAATAATGGAAGGAGTGTAGTGCAAATCAAGAATGACATTCTGGTTTACTTAAATGAGAGTTTTCAATATTTTGTAATAAGTATTTCAGCTTAATTGAAATCAGTTAAAAATAAATGTAAAATTAAAAAATAAAAAGGAATAAATAAAATAACTAATACCTTTTTTTTTTTTTTTTTTTTCCTCCAAAATGGAGAGCCAGGAGGATTTCTTAAAGTGTGAAAATCCTGTCTTGAATTTAGTGATGACTTTTACCTGACCTAGGAATCTAGCATTGTGTCTGGAGAAACTTTGAGGGGTTTTGAGTACAAATGTATTTAAACTGTGGTATAGCAGTGCATATAAAATCTACTGAATGGGCCATAGGTGTGACCTAAGAGAGGTGATGCATCTTGGGTTTCTGTAGCATTTTTTAATTTTTGCCTGCCCATGCACACTTTGGGACTGATTTCATCTAAAGCAAGGTGAACACAGAGCTCCTGTTGAATGCTTGTAAGCAGAAAAAAAACCCAGTTGTGCAATCAGACTTCTGCCTGTGTGGTTCAATTCAGAAGCCTAGAACTGCTGGATATTTACTGGAGTGGCAAGAAGTAGCAAAAGTTCAGAATGCTCATTGGCCTGCCATCTCTTACATGCTTGAAATACTCTCTCATATTTCTCTCATATTACCCTGATATTTCTCCTCTTGAAGCTTTGTCCTTCTTTGCTACATTGTCATGGTGCTCATCCTCTGGATAATCTGAATAATGCCCATCATCCACCTACCTACTTTTGGCTGCTCCTTGTTCACTCTCTTTATCTTTAGGACTCTCATCCAAATATGAGTTGCTTTCCTAATAAGCACAGCAGAGTGGCAATCTCAGAGCAATCTCTCACCTTTGTCATATTCCTGTCCCTCAGTGGGAATCCAGCAGTACAGAGGTACAGCTGATACGTTAGGGTGGTAAACTGGAAGAAGTATAACTTTTGACTGAGCATAACTGTATGAGTTTAAGGAGAAAATTACTTTAATTTCCAAACAATGGATCAGAAAGGAGCCTCTAGCCAGTGGAGTTCCTGAGGAAAACAAATTGTCGGGGGATGACAAAGGCTTGTTTGTATTTCTTTGATAAGAGTTAGCACAACATGCTTTGAGACCTTAAGACTTGTGGAACTGGAGTCTTTCATCACTGCACGTGCAGGAGACTCATTTGTTACCAGAAACTTGATAGGGTTGTGTTGGAAGAGATCTCTTTATCTGAGGGATTTTACAAAGTTGATTGATCCTTGTAGCTTATAAGGTACTGCTTGTCTTAAAATTTTTGAAGAAGTTGACTGTTGCATAGCAAATCTGAAAATGAAGGTTTGCCCAAGGTGTATGTTGTCTCTTTTTTGAGAAGAATTCTATTATATTTCTAGTCACAGATTCTTTAGAAATCCCAAACTCCTGATTACTGTATGAAAAGTAGTACAGGCACTCTGTCCAGATCACACCATTCATTAGAGCATAGCTGCTTTACTGTGACCAGTTTTGGTGTCCCAACAGAATGATGTGGATAAATCAGAGAGGATTCAGTGAAGGCCTGCCAGGATGGTTGCAGCTGGATCTCTTGACTTGCAGATACAGCCTGAGGGAATGGGGCTTGCACAGCCTGGAGTTGGGATCTCTCAGTGTCTACAAGGAGGTTATCAAAAGCAAGGAGCTAGGCTCCTCAGAGATGTGTGTGGCAAACATAGGGTAATCAAACATGTATTTTCTGCCAGTGTTCAGTATTGCAAGAAGAGATGAAAGAACAACCAGTGGTCCAAAATTTGGTGTATCCTCTAGAAGAGGAAATGGCTCAGTGAAGGATATGATGTAGTGTGTTTGCCTGACCCAGGCAGTCTGTTCTGAAGCAGAAAGAGTGTTCCTGATGTTTCTCTTATGTCTGAAAAACAGAAAATGCTTGGTCTTCTAGGTTGCAATAATTTTAGAAACCTGAGTTCAGTTGTTATCCTGGAAAGTATCTGTTGTATTTTCCAACCTTTGAATGTCCCAGAACACAAAAGATATTCCAGCATTGAATTATGAAAGTTCACCACACCATTTGGTGCTTTTATGATTTCCTTGAATTTTTTTTCTGCAATTAACTTGTATTTTATTTCCTTTCAAGTTAGCATCTAATGATTAGCACCATCTTCAGAAGCAAGCACATTTCTGTTTTCATGTTGCCTAATACATACCCTGCCCTTTTAACCCTCTCATCTTCACTTAAGCAATCTTGTCTCTAGTGTTATCATAAATCTGTAGTACAAGATCTGTTTTGTGTAGGAGAAAATACATTTAGGTTTTTCCAGTATTGTATATTATATACTATCAGATGGTTTCCTTTTATATTTTTTTGTTGTAAATAAGTATTGTTTATGCTCTTCACACTCTTACATTGCCTTGCAGATGAAAAACAGGGACAATAACATACAGAGGCTTCTGTCTTATTTCTTAGGTAAAGAGATGAGGATAGTGCTCTAAAAATGAGCAGACTCAGAATCACAAACTGTCTCACTTTCCTTCTTTCAAAGGACAGTTGGTGGAGCTGTGCAAGCAGTGACAGCCATGTAACTGGGATGGGAGAATCAGGCGTGTAGAGCTTCCTTTAGCTGGATACCCTCTTCTACTGTGTGTCATCTACTGCATCTGTGTGGATGCACTAGGTCAAGTGGCTTTTAGTGGCAAATCTAAATGAGCCAATGGATGTGAACAGTTGGCATCATGCAATCTATACATTAACTGATGTATTTGTGGTTTAGAACAAAAACTATGAAAATCTATGCTGGGAAAAGGGAGTTTTTCAATATTATTTTGATAGGTGATAGACAAGAGGGACAAAATGCCTTTCCAGAGATATTTTCATTTGTGTAAAGTATAGAAGATTGTTGTATTCTTGAAATCAGATGAAAGTAGTTGTAATGTGTAAATAATGAAAACAAGCCTCAACCTCCGGTAAAATCCCATGTAGTTTGCTTTTTTTTATGCTAGACCTGGTGGATAGGTAATGGGTATAAAGAAACAGTCAAGGAGCCTATGAAGATGAAGACTAAAGAAAAGGACTAACACCTGAAACCACAAGGACTTGTGTAGCTTTGACACTCTTGGCAACTGGGCTTAGATTTAGATTTGGGCCAGTGATAAGGATGTGTGTATTTTTTGTTTTTGTGTTTATATCCTGAAATAATTGATGCCAGGCAGTATAAAATGGCTTACTTGGTGTTTCTGGCAGTATCAAAAAGAAGGCTGCAGATGCTTAAAGGATCATTGTGTCTGCAAGAGATACCAGGGCTGAATCAGGAATGAACCTCTGTTTTAAGGGCTTGAGGTTTCAGTGAGCCTGAGTGAGGGAAATTTAATTAATTCCTTAGTCTTCATAGGCACAGTTTAACAAAGGTGTTGGTAAGAAAACCTCTCCTAATCTAACAGTGAGCAAATGGCAGTACTCTATGTCATGACAGTCATCCAATGTAGTTAACAACAGACCATGACTAGAAAATCAAAATTTCAGTAGCAGACGATCTGGAAAATAAACTTATCAGTAGACAGCTAGTGTATGACATAGATTTCTTCAGACTGTATGATTGTCAGACTAACTCATTAAGAGAAGGCAAAAAAGATATTTATTTAAACAGACAAAAACTGTATTTGTGGTATAAAAATGAAGGGTAGCAAGCAAAAATATGTATAAAAGCAGTTGTTACCTTTGAAAGCTGATGAAGTTTGAGTGCTCGAACTTGAAGCTGTTGTTGGCACAGTTGAGAGCCCCTGGGTAAGGATTAAGGGACAAACAAATAAAGCAGATATCATCGTGGGAGTCTTCTATAGAGTACTCAGCTAGGATGATGACACTGATGAATAAATCTTTAAGGAATTAAGGGATAGTTCTAAATCATCCAGCCTTGTTCTTATGAGGGACTTCAACTTGCCAAGTATTAACTGGGATCACTATAAAGCTAGCAAAAACAGAAGATTCCTAAAACATCTGGATGATAACGTCACGGTACAGGTACTAAGGGAGCTGCTGGGAAAGATGCCCCTTGATTTGCTGCTTGCTAGTGAAAGGATCTCGTGAACTGGTAGTTGGTGACAGAGACCATCAAGAGTTTAAAATCTCTGGTGATAGGAGGAAAACTGCCAGCAAAGCTTCACCTCTAGATATGCTAGTTATGACATGACCAGACTTCAGGCTGCTCAGGGAGCTGACGAGCAAGGTTCCCTGGGAAAACGCTGCTGAAGATGTTGGGATCCATCAGTGCTGGTTGCTCTTTTGGCACCACCTCCTAAGGGCACAGGAGCAGGCAATTTCCAAATGTCAGAGGTCCAGCAGGCAAGGCAGAAGGCTAGCTTGGCTGAGTAGAATCTTCTTCTGGAGCTAAGGCACAAAAACCAGTGGAAGAAAGGTCAGGTGAATGGGATGACTGCAGGGACGGTACTCACCACTATAGGGAGAAAACTCATGCAGCTGAAGCTCAATTAGAGTTGAAGCTACCCACTGCTATGGGGAACAGTAAAAAGTGTTTTTAAAGAGGCAATCCAATAATAACTTTTACCTATTACTTGATGAGTATAGTCATCTCACAAACAGGGACATAGGAAAAGCAGAGATGTTTAATGCTTTCTTTGCTTTGACATTGATGATGGACTTTGGGGGTCCCAGGGCTCTGAGCATGGAGGAGCCATGGCTGTGAGAATGATAAACTCCCAGTCAGCTCCAAATTTGTACCGCATTTGCTGCTTGTCAGTCTGTGGGGCTTGATTAAATTCATCCAAGGGTCCTCAAAGAGCTGGCTGATGTCATTGCAAGTCCTCTCTCAATGATTTTTGAACAGTCTTGGGGATCTGGAGAGGTCTCAGTTGACTGGAAGCTGGAAAATGTCCCAGTTTTCAAGAAGGGCAAGAGGGATGACCCTGAAAATCACAGGCCTGTCAGTCTCACTTCAGTGACTGGTAAAACTATGGTGAATGTTGTTCTGGGAGTTACTGAAAACCTGAAAGGCAATGCATTGTTGATCACAGCCAGACCACTTCTTAAGGGGAAGGTTCTGCTTGACAGATTTATTTTCCTTTTATGACAATATAATCCACCCACTTGATCAAGGGGATCCAGTTGATGGAATCTTTTTGTATTTCAGTAAGGTTTTCAATGCTTCTCTCACAGTGTCCTTCTGCACAAGATGTCCAGCTCACACTTGATAAAGACATCATGCCATGGGTGAGCAGCTGGCTCATGGTTTGGGTGAAAAAGGTTACAGTGAATGGAGTGACCTCAGACTGGTGACCTGTCACTAGTGGGGTTCCACAGGGCTCCATCCTCAGCCCTGTGCTCCTCAACATCTTCATCATGACTTGGACACAGGACACACTGATATACTGAATAGGTTTGGTGATGACACTAAATTGGGATGAGCTGTTGGCTCCCTTGAAGGCAGAGATGCCCTGCAGAGAGATGTTAATAAATTAGAGGACTGAGAAATTACCAACCACATGAAGTTCAGCAAGGGAAAGTGCTGGATTCTGCACCTGGGATGGGGCAGACCTGGATGTACGGACAGACTGGGAAAGAAAATGCTGGAAAGCAGTGCAATGGAAAGGGATCTGGGGGTCCTGGTTCATGGTAAGATGAACATGAGCCAGCAGTGCCCTGGCAGCCAGGAGGGCCAACCCTGTCCTGGGGTGCATCAGGCACAGCATCAGGAGCAGGGCAAGGGAGGGATTGTCCTGCTCTGCTCTGCACTGGGGCGGCCTCACCTCGAGTGCTGGGGGCAGCTCTGGGTGCCACAATATAAAAAAGGACATTAAACTGTTCAAGAGCTTCCAAAGGAGAGCAACAAAGAGGGTGAAGTCTGGAGGGGAAACTGTATGAGGAGCTGCTGAAGTCACTTGGTCTGTTCAGCAGGGAGGAAATTGAGGGGAGACCTCATTGCAATTACAATTACAATTCACTTGTGAGAGGAAGCACAGGGACAGGCACTGATCTTTTCAGTGACAGGACCCAAGGGAATGGCCTGAAGATGAGTCAGGGGAAGTTTAGGCTGGATATCAGAAAAGCTTCTTCCCCCAGGGGGTGGTTGGGCACTGGAACAGCTCCCCAGGGAAGTGGTCACAGCACAAAGCCTGACAGACTTCAAGAAGAGTTTGGAAAATGCTCACAAACAAATGGTGTGATTCTTGGGAATGGTCCCTTGCAGGACCAGGAGTTAGACTTGATGATCCTTGTGAGTCCCTTTCAACCCAGGATGTTTTATGATTTTGTGAAATAGTAAAATACATAAGAGTTCACTATATATGCTAAACATCACTATTTGTAATAAGGGAAAGAGCAAACAAGAAAGCAAGCCCCCAAACCTTCAATTTTTTATCTGGAGTAGATTAAAAATGTTAGATTTGAAAACCAAATAGGGCCTGTATATATGGAGATAAAAGATGAAATTCAAGGAAAATAGTTTTTTTTTCCCGTCAGAATTCTCCACTGGTAACAGAATTTCATGTTGAATTTTCAAGGAAGCTATTTTTAAGTATGCAGGAAATCTTAATGACTTGAACCAAAATCCCAGATAAAAATATACTGACGATCTGGAACACAGAATCTAAATTGGCACTTCTAACTGAGCTGAGACAAATTGGGATGATGGTTGCCATGCTTTCCTGCAAATTCTTTCCTTTTCTAGCTTTCTGTTTCCTTGTTGACATCCCAGATGTGTTTTCATTTTTTCCTCTTTTTTACTGTCCACTTTAATTTTGTGGCTGACCCAATATTTGTCTTTCTGTTTGTGCTCTTTTATCAACACATAGCATTTTATACTCCAAATTATTTATTTTATGAGTTGTCATTCTGTAACTTAAAATCCTTCCTTCATGCTATTTGGTGCTTATTAATAAATACAATCAAAAGTTTTATTTCCATTTTTCTTAAAACCTTTAATTTTTAAGCCACTTCTGCCCCAGTAAACAGCACCACAGGTCAGCTAATTGTTACTAATAAGTCTGCTTTATCTAAGGTCTTAAGCATATAACCAAGTTACCAGAGTTTTCAAAAGTTATCATGAGTCAATCAATCAGTGTTAATATCCATGTATGTGCTGACAGTCTGACACGTAAGTGAGATGATTTAGGTTCATGCTGCTTGCCATCATTTCCTTGGTGTATTTTTCTTCCTCTGACACCTGTCTCCAAGTCATTCCACTGGCAACATCTTAGCTCTGTCATCACTCTGACTTTTCTGTATAGCTCAAAATCATTAATAGTTTAGTGCCATTCTCTAGAGCCAATTAATTGTCTCAAAACATCAAATTCCATTTCTTTTCCCTTAATTTGGGGAATTTTTTTGTTTCATTTTCCAAAGTTCTCAGTAATGTGATTATATTATTAATAAAGTTTTTATTTTTATTAATTTGGAGACTGCCTTCTATTTCTGTCATCTGTCATTGCCCTCTTCCTCAAAAGCCCTTACTCTTATTTCATAAATGTGAGAATCTCTTGGTCAGAATATACAGAGCTACCAGATTATCCTCCTTCAGAGGCTTTCACAGAACTAATCTCTGCCATAATACATATATGAAACTTGCTTAAAGAACAACCCACTGTGATTATGCAAGAGATGACTCATAATGTGGAATCGAATATTTAAAAATACTTTATTTTCTATTGCATTGCTACCTTGATCCCTTTGTTACTCCTCTGTTGTTTTTTTCTGTTCATATTCTCTCAGACTTTTGATTGCAAGCTTGTTTAGGCAGTATTTGTCATTCACTTTGTGACTGTGTAGTACCAAGCACAATATGGTCTCAAGGAGTTTTCTATCTTAGATGTTTTTGAAAAAAAGCAGGTAAAATAACACACCAGAGCATCCCACAGATTTGGGAAAAGTTTAGCTCTGACTATGAGGGCTCTATTTGTTTGCTAACTAGGCTCAGCTCTGCAGCTGCCTTTTTGCATATTTTCAAAGATTTTCTGAGAAGTCTCCATGAAAAGACCATCATTGCTCTAAAAACACCTACCCATTCTACTTTTTCTTAGTGAAACAGCATAAAAGCAAATATTTAGTCTAATGTCATTAAATGGGAGTGCAAATGTGTGGGTTTGCTTGGGGTGGGGGGTTATTTTGGATTTGTTGTTTTGACTTTTCTGGGTAAAGTACCTGGTCCAGATATTTACCTGGTTCGTGAATGTCAAAATCTAGTCTTCTGGAAACCTAAGAGCTGTTTTTAAGACCTCTGCTTTCAGGAAGCTGTAAATTGGATTAGCGCCTTGCAAACCTGTTAATGGTGTGCTGGATGCTGCAATCAAGCTTGCCAAAGTCATGTTAAGGGTAAAGAGAAGACTGATTTCCTTTATAATCTCCTTTTTAATCACATTGCCACCCTAAGGCTCCCAGCTGTTCTGGAATTCTAGTCCTGTGATTTGAACATCCCCCATGGCTGTAGATGCCATAGCAATCCCACATTAACTCTAAAGAACAACGAAAACATTCTAATCAACATTTGATTTGGTTTTTAAATGCAAACATAGCTGAGTATTTCAATCCCTCCTGTAGGAGCTGGTTGCCCTTCTTGGATAGTAATTGTCTATTTACATGTAAATTTTGTGGCACTGCACTGTAGGATGCATGCCAAGAACCAGGGAGGTCATCAGGACTAGATTTTGCCAGGTTGTGAAGCATCCATGACCCATACACAAGGAATTAACAATACCTGTTTGATAGTGCCATAATGAAAACATGGACTCTCCTTTTTCCTTTGCTAAAGGTATTTCTACAGTTTATCATACACTTCATATATAACTTGCAAAAAATCAATTGAATTAAATTTGGTCTTTCTATAAATTCTACCCTCAGATAATTAGCATCCATATAATACTATATAGTATTCTCAGAGCAGCGTTTTGTGTTTTCTTCAATACAATTCAAAATAATGACATTGCTTAGACATCTGGAGAAAACTTCATACAGAAGAAATTTTTATGTTTATCACTTGCAGTCCCTCTGCCAAACTGAGGTCCCCTCTACTCATGGTGCATTTGTGGGAGAGCTTCTGACTTCTGACTCTAGTTTACATTTTTCATGTTGATCAGTTTAGGATGAAACAACAATCTGTATTCCCTGACATATTATTATGTGCCAATGTCAGCAGTTTCAGTTCATACTAAACATTGACATTTCACATTTTGCCTTTGTTTTGAATCAATTTTAAAATATTTTAAGAGAAATTAACATTTTATGGAAATAACTCTTTTTGTTTACTGTAGTTCATAGCAAACAAGAAGGAGTTGCACATCACAAGGACATAATATACTGTCTCAAATCATGTCCTAGTGGGACGTGTGATGCCATTCTTACTACTGCCACAGCATAAGAACATAAACAGCTAACAATATCTCTTTATAAATTCAGAATATTGAAGTGATTTCTTCCTCTTATTGGCACAGTGAGGCCTGAGCTTTCATGTTCAATGTATAAATCAAATGAAGACATAAAGGCATTTCTCCCTTTGGATTTAAAAGTCTCATTAGCATCAAGTGAATGAAAAGATGAAAAATATATTTCAGAGAAGACCCCACTGCTATAAATTAAGGGTTTTATATATGTGTGCAGTCACATGTATTTCTTCATTCCTAGTAAATTCCCAATGCATGTTTGCTTGCTGTTTCATGCCTTCATTCAATAAATAATAATTTGAAAAGTCTTTACTTGAAGGAACTTGGTTGATCTTTCTAAGAAGATAGTTTTATTCTTCAATAAGAATTTTATTCTTTAAGGGAAAAACACAATATAAAGGCCATGGCTGAATTGATGAGAATAGTGATGGCTGTATTAACTCAGTGAGAATTTATCAGACAAAATCTGTACCTAAGCTCCAACTGTACTGATGAAAGTTAAGCATGGGTACAGAAAACTAGCAGAAAAATAAGAGATCTAGAGGCACTACTGAAGTTACCTAAATAGTTTCTACCTGCAAGCAAACAGAAATAATAAAAAAAACCCGTTTTACTTGAGGGACCCAGTCTCCTAAAGATGGCACATTTCTGCAGTACTAAAAACATCAGACATTTATGGTCTTGAAGAAAAAGAAGCTCATATATGATCACATATGACCACTAGCAGTGTGAAAAGTATGAGTTTGCACTATAAGAATAGCTCATAGAAGCTACTCTAATGTAATAAGTGGTAAGATAATTGGGAAATATTTGTCAAGCATGTTATTAAAACAGGAATTTATTTTTCCAATGAAGTGGGCCTGTAAACCTGAAAAGTAAGGAATTAAAAAAAAATAAGAATAAATGGGTGGAGTAATTATTAATATGAATTATCTCATTTTTATTGACGGTTACCCATGAAAGATGAGGAATTGGGGGCTGCAGTTACATACAGATATTACTGCAGCTCTTCCATATAGCAGTGGAAGGAGATGGAGACATGATGAATTTCATAAAGAATGAATTCCAGAAGCTCTTGGGAAAAGATTTTTACTGTTCTCCAGAGTAACCCCAAAAAACTTCAGTAACCCAGGGAGGAAATGTAGTTTCCTTGGTTGTCAGGAATGGACAATGCACATCCAGTTGTCTTAGTTTTTTGGTTTTTTTAATAGTCAAGGTATTTTTAATATAGTTTCATCATAGTTTTTATTTAGGTTTATTTTTTTTTAATCTTAATGTGATTGAATGCATTTGTAGCTCATATGAAAATACTCAGAAGTTTACACAATTAATGAAATGTAATTGAATGCTCCTTCTTTTTCTACATTATCCAGCTGTGAGTTTTTTCCATATTTAAAAAGCCAAGGAGCTTCCAGCTTCCAGCTTTTCCTTTCCACAGAAAATTTACATGACCATGTCTGTACTATGGGGAAAATAAATGTAATACTGAGTTTGATTCATGCAATTTGTCAATGCGATTAAAATAAATGGAATCATTCTGATTTTTTGGATGTGTATTGGGAATGTGGCCAACATGACAAGACATGACAAGCACTGTAAATGATCTCTGTGGCTGGGAAAAGGAAATTCAAATTTTAGCAATTCTAGCCTGACCCAAAAGGCATTCTGTGCCCTTAGGGGAGATAGGAGTTATGTTACTGTTCTTCATTTTTATTTTTTTTATAGGCTGAGGACCCGTTAGGTAGCATCCCTTGAGGACAGCAGAATGAAGCACAGTAAAAGTGATTCTCCGCTGCTTGGTCAGCGTCAAATACTGTGTGCTCACCATAGAAATGCTGTAGGAAGCAAACACCCACACTGTCGTATGATCTCCTGGTGGTGACTGCTCTGTTTGTTTTACTCTTACTTAAAGGAAGTGTTGCATCAGGGTTGGTTTATGGCACCATTCCTCATGGCAGCAGTGGCACCAAAGAGCTGCAGTGCTGGTGGGGAAGGTTTTGGATGTGCCCTTTCTCCAAAGAGGATTGAGTGTTAAGGGACTGTGGAGTGTGCTGGGGGCTGGGACTCTGGGGAGCCCATCACAGTCTCAGCTTTCATTAATGCTGTGATCACATCACTAATTCATCCACAGGCCACTGGATTGACACTGTGTGTCAATCATAACTGGATTTAAACACTGCACTAAACTTCTGTCTGCTTGTTGATGCTCATCTTTTCCCACTATTTCCATTGGCAGCTGTGTCAGAAGTTGTGGCAAAGGGAAATTTTAAAGAAGAGCAAAAATTTGACCGGCCTTGAGGAGGTTACAGTGCCTCTGTATAATTTCTTAACAGACAAGATATTTTAAAAAAAATGCAATAAACTTTGTGTGTATTTTATTTTGACTTCTGCTCCTATTGCTCTAGCTCAGGGAACATTTTAGTTTTGAACAACGACCATAACTTAGCAGATGTATATGAACTCCTGTAAAGCAAAATATGTCTTGGAGAATAATTTTCTTTATGTCAGTTCAAAGACAGTTTATTCAATTCTATGCTGTAACTATTATAGGCTTCAGGTGAGAGAAAAACTAAAACATTTGTAAAGTTAAAAACTAGTTGTATTTAGAACTGTGAGTTTAGTGACAACTGCTGTTTGCTCTAATAATGGTGAAATGTAGGCTGCTGCATCTCTTGTGATGGGGAATTTCATTGTTATACAGACACAAATCATGGCAGGATGCAACTGTTCTCAGCTGTAGTCTCTATTTGCAGTTTTTCTTGTAAATTAGAATTTATATCAAAGGTGCGCACTGCAGTCAGGTACAGTGATTTTTTTTTCACCTAGATTGTTGTACGCCCATCAGTAAATTGTAAACACTAGGAAAACCTGCGTTAGCATGTCATTCCCATGTCAGTTTATTACAGGGTAGAGAGCGATTCTGAAAAGCAGAACAGTGAAATTTAAGGTTTTGTTTGGCTTTTGTCATATTAGGCTCTAATATTTATGTGTTGCGTGGTATGTTGCAGTTATTCTTTGCTCCTTTCCTCTGCTAATGTCAGAAAAAATATTCGCAGTTACCAGGGGGTTAAATTCCCACTCAACAGGCATATTTTTGGTTTCTGTAAGGGAGCTGTGAGTGCAGCTCAGTGCTTTGCAGCGGAGGGCAGCACTCTGTGACAGAATCAAGCATCCCAGGGAAACGTGGCTGGCAGCAGACATCCATGACGGGAATGAGACGCTGTACCAGCTCTTCCAGTTTCACAGGGACCTCGCGTTTTCCAGCTGTTTACCCTTGAGATGTAAAATGGCAATTTGGCATAGGCTAACAGCCCGGTGTGATGTGAGCATCTGCGTAAAAGGCTGCACATATGGAGCATGCCCAGTGGTACGAACAGCCTGTTACCCCACCCCCAGCCAATCTAGGAAGAGATGAAATGAACTTTGCACTTGCAAATGTCACTGAATACATTTTGCACAGGATTTTAAAAGGTTCTTTTACAAGCACTATTTTTAACAGCCAAATCCGCCCCCCCAAAACTGAAAGGAAAAAGCCCTAGGTATTTTTCTGTGATCGATCTCAGTTTATGATCAGCTGAAGCATCTCTCACAATATTTCCGAAGCTGGTTTTATTTTATATCATTGAAGCTGAGATTTTTGGAGGTGGTGTGGATTTTCCGGAGTTTTTTTGAATTTTTGTTTTTTTCCTTTTTTCCTCCTGGCATGAGAAAATTTGAGAATTTAATTGCAGTAGAATACTTGGAAACAGTGAGGCTGGAAGCTTGAAAGGCAGAGGGAAGAGAAGGAAGGCTCTCACAGCAGAGCATGGATAGGAAAGGAGCTGTGATTCTGCAGTGCTCAGTGTGCACATGTTTTATGAGATCAGTGCCGGGCGCTGCAGCTGCGGACAGTAACTGAGCTGTCTGGCTAATGAAGGCCACCTGGATCAGGCTTCTGAAAAGAGCCAAAGGAGGACGTCTGAAGAATTCTGATATCTGTGTAAGCCCTGCATTTTCCTTATCACCTTATATTGTATGTATTTCGGAGAGGGAGAGAAAAAAAGCAGTGAGGAGAGGACAGTTGTTTTCATTCTGATTGAATTACCAGAACTCTATTTTGTATGCAGGGAGATGCAGAGGGAAAGCAGAGCTGTCATTATTTATAGAGCTTTTCTGGCATTGTGGCTGCTTCCATTGTGGTGATACAGGGACATGTGTTGAGTCCAGACAGATTTTATTAGTTGGAAGTTGATTTGTGGTCATTTGCATGTTTTGCTGAGGGGCAGAGATGGATACGAGCCATTTGCTGTTCTGATGGGGAAAGTGTGTCAGGTAAAGAGGCTGCCCTAAAATAAAAATGCATAGCAGAGGTTGAATCTCATAGCAGTGATATTGTGTAAGGGTAATTATTGATACTAAATTTGCATTTTGATTATAGAAAGTCTGTTGACTTGCTATTTCTGTCACTGTTTAGAGTTCTAATTTTTATGGAGCCATCCTTGAAGCTGCTGTGTGTCCTTCAGCCCTGCACTGCACCAGTGCTGTAAGTCTCCAGAGAAACTGGTCCTGCTTGCTGAAAAGCACACAAATAAGAGTGCAGAGATAGGGCTGGAAGTAAAATACTGGAGAAGATACCTGCACTTTTTGAAAGTTTCCAGAAGAAAATGTTAACCTAGTCATCATTTCTTCTAGGTCTCTTTTCAGGGATACAGAAGTAGAAGAAAAGGTGAAGTGTATAACCACTTCTACATTTTTTTTTTTTTTTTTTTTTTTTAACATTCAAGGAACTTGTGACATTATTTTTCTTTTTCTTTTGCAGGGTTCGGCGGACTCCTACACCAGCCGTCCATCTGATTCAGATGTATCTCTGGAAGAAGACAGGGAAGCAGTGCGGAGAGAGGCAGAGCGACAGGCCCAGGCACAGCTGGAAAAAGCCAAGGTAAGGTGGTGTTTCATGTTACAAACTCATAAAATGCTCAGCTTTAAAGCAGGGGTTGAAACTAGATAATTTTTGAGATCCATTCTAACCCAAACCATTCCATTATTCTTTGTCCTCTCATCCATTAATGATAAAATGTTTTTAATGTGTTAACATACAGATTAGATCTCTTAAAAACATTCCAGACAGTAGTTGAAAATGTATGCTTCATGAAAAATCACTTAGAATCAGTTTTCTGTAACAGGCACTTGACTGACTTACGTATTTCAGAACATTCTTATTTAAATGTGTGCATTTATTCTTTCATTAAATATAGGCATTTATAGCAGTATATAGGGTCAATGCTATGAGTTCTTACTGAAGATGTTTCTGAAAGTTTGCTTATGGATTGCCAGGGCACTTAATGCTTTTACAGTGTCAAAAATCAGCCCTCAAATATCCTGTTTATCTCCCTTCAAAGAAGGATCAGTCCCTACAAGTCATATGTAAATAGGGAGAATCTGTTACAAGGGTGTTTTTTCCTAAAGACATCACTGACTTTCTTTACAGTTTGTGTGTTAAGTGACCCCATGAGTCATTTGCTGTAGGTCTTCAGATTTCTTCTCTCTCCATAGTCCTGGCAGATAGTGACAGTGTAGTAAGAAAACACAAAATGAGCTTTAGGTTTTTGCTGTGTGTTAATGTATTTTCCATGAGATTTATTTAGGACTGTGAAGGTTTTAGCCATGAAAGTGATGGGCTTGTTTCTCTTTCATCTGTGCTACATCTTTAAATAATACTGCACCTGTAAAAACTGTTCTCATTTATTATCATTCATTTATCACTTCATTCCAGTTTTTCTTTTTTGTATGCTACCTGCCAGGTTTAAATGTATTGCTGTTTCACAAAATCTGTTTTTTGTTCTAATGTATTTAAATACACCATTGAGATTCCCCCTTAGATCTACCTGATCTACATTTTCCCTCACTTTCTCTCTGAGTCCCCTCCTCCATTTTGCCTTGTTTTTTAAAATTCTTTATCTCCTTTCCATCACCTATTCCATTTAATTCTCCACTGCCAGCTGTACCTCTGCCCATTTATGCCACCTGTTTCACAAGGGCTCTTTGGAAAATCTGTGAGTCCAGATCACTGAGCTGTGTAGCTGACGGTGTGGCGAGGACCAGCCCTGTAAATAATACAGTACTATAATGCACAAGCAGACATCTTTGTCAGGGCAGAAAACCTGAACAGGGAAGCCAAAAAATGGTTTCTTGAAAATGTAATTGTTAACCAATATTTGTTGAGCTCCTACAGCAGCTTTTTAATGAGTTGCTGGATCCAAGTGTAGGAGATGCTGAACATCTCTTTGAAGTTGGATCTTGCTGTTCTGGGATCAGTGTAGCAGAAGCTCAACAGAAGCAGCTCACTTCTTCCCTTCAGCCTTTTATCTCAGAGATTGCTGATTGTAGTCAGGAGTTTCAGTTTTATCAGGACTGGGTTTTGTTAGTTTGAGGTTTTTTGCTCCTGGGAAACTTGATAAGGGCTGCCCTGAAATTCAGGTGGAGTTTTGAATTTTATCAGTGAACTCACAGTCTTTAAAAGAAGAGTTGAAGTAACAGTATCTTGCAGACTAATCAGGGTAGCAGTGCAGTGCTTACTGCTGAACTGATGCATCCCTTAGCAATGAGTAAATCTATGAGAGTGTTGCTATGGGAATTTGGCTTACTGATGCTGGCTTGAATACATGGACAGCCCTTATGTAATATTCATGACCTCTAGCACAGCTGCCATTGTAGTTTGTAGAGAAACTGCTAGCAGACCTTGACTTCTAAAAGCTGTATTTCTATACATAAAACCAATGTTCCCACTCCAGCTGGCATGAGATATAGTCTCTAGGTCTGACACAGTATCAAACTGTAAGACAGCTTGTGAACAGTCAAAGTAGTAAAGGCACTGCCAAAACCAACCTGCTGCAACAATGGTTATTCCAGTCACAGAAAATACAAAATTAGTTATTTAAATATTTTTTCCTTTAAAATAGATTAAAGCTGGAATTAGGTTAGCATTTTTGTTTCTCTAGTCAAATGGTAAAAGGTATTCAAGGATGTAATGTATGGAAATAATTTTACGTAGAGGCTGTAACAGTCTAGTATTTAGTCTAGTGCAATATTTAAATTAATACTATTAAATAAGCATTATGTACAATTGGTGCTTTTGTTTGAAATAAGTGGTTAAAAATGTGTTTAAATTAAGCCTAACTCGGTAGCTGTAAAATATGACTGGGTGTGTTTTTCTGCCTTTATTGATGGTTCAGTCCTTCACCTCCCTGAAACACAGTAAAAT
Organism: Oenanthe melanoleuca; assembly: GCF_029582105.1. Classification (NCBI taxonomy): domain Eukaryota; kingdom Metazoa; phylum Chordata; class Aves; order Passeriformes; family Muscicapidae; genus Oenanthe; species Oenanthe melanoleuca. The sequence goes on from NC_079335.1 coordinate 129,381,918, forward strand.
TAAAGAAGCAGTAGCTGCTGGTGGTGCCTCCTGGCTGCTGTCAGCACCCAGACCTGTTTGCCACAGGCTGCAGGTTTGCTGCCTGCTCCCCCCAGCTGCCTTGCCTTTGCCCTGACCCACTTCCAGGCAGAGCCAAGTGACAGAGCTGCTTTGACTTTTGCCTTTTCTTATCGTGAGAGGAAATGTTGATCCTTAATAAAATCATTACAAATGTATTTGTCACAGGAATTAGAAGAGGGTGACACACATGAATAATGCCGTGGTGGAGGAAAGATGATAGTGAATTAAGGGTAGATAAAAAACTATTGAACTGTGTCACGCAGTTAATGAAAACAGTTAAATGACATCCATTTTCTTTTACTACAGCTAGGGAAAACACCTTAAACTGAAGATAAAAATGTAGTGATAGAGAACACAATGCCAAATTGTTAGGACAATTTTAAGATTTTTAAATTTGGATTTTTATAGTGTCTAAGTGCTTGTGTGAATGAAGCTGGAATGTATCTCTGATACCTATCCAAACAAGGAAAATAACAGCAAAAAAGCTTGTAAGGAAATGTGCATTCTGACCACATTTATTTATTTATTTATTTATTTATTTATTTATTTATTTATTTATTTAATACAAGCATTGCTTCTCTGGAAAATGGTTAAGCATATTTTGCTGACTCACTTTGGCATGTGACTTACTGTAGGGAAGGTGTGGCCAAGGGGCGCATGTTCGGAGTCATCCAGGGACAGAAAATTAAGAGGCAGCTGATGAGGCTACCTGCTGGCCAGCATCTACTCTTGAGGGAAACAGATCTGAAATTAAGCTGTTAAGCTTGAAGCTGAGATAAAATGTTCTTGATTAGAATAGTTCAGCAGTAAAAATGCCAAAAGACTGGGATTTTTTTTTTGCTGTTGGTTGGTTTTATATAGGAAAATAAAATTCAAGGCATTGAGGATTTCCTCAGTGTTCTCCTCACAGACCATAACATGTACTAAGTCTAGGATAGAGAGGATGTGTGTTGTGGCCAGGTAGGGTATGCTAATAGTATCCAAATCTAAGGGCTACTGGTGGTACTTTTCTGAGTTTCCTATTTTCACAAAAACATGAATCTGCAGCATTAAAAAGCCAAAAAAATAATGACATTGTGTTTAGCACTAATAATTCAAAAATTGTTATTTCTACAGTCCAAAAAGCTTTTTAGTTGTTGAAGGATGATGATTCAAAATATATTACAGTAAGTAAAGTGGGGGTTTTGTCCATTCCTTTCAAGTATTCAATTAAATATTCCTTAAAATATTGCACCAAGTGAGAGGGATGAGATCAAAGGAAAACTGAAGTGCAAGTAATAGTAGTAGTAGTAGTAATAATAATGATAATAATAATAATAATAATAATAATAATAATAATAATAATAATAATAAATAGTCCAGTACTAATTGAGCTAAATTTTGTACTTTAGAGAGGGGACTTCAGGAATTTTTGGCCTTCTCCAGGGCTGGTAAAATCAATTTAAATATTCCATTGATTTTTTTTGCCACAAGTACTTCATATATTTTGAGTCTAGTTTTTGACTGAGATAGTCAGATGTTCTGTAAACCTTTCTTTTCTTCTGCTAAAGTAGCTTCTTTCTTCAGTCTCTTCAGATTTTTGTATTTTGCCTTTTTTCTTCCCATGGCTTTAGAGCTCCTTATTCAGAAACAGTTTCAACAGAGATCTATAGAATATTTTCTATAGAGCATTTTAGAAAATGATTTTTTTTTCAATTATTTCTAGTACATTGGGTACTGAAAGTGCCAGTTAATAATTCAGGTTCTGTTTCTCACCTGGGACAGCTTTTTGTTCTCTGTTAAGGATTGTTCTCAACATCCTGTGGTCCTAAAACTTCTTAAATGACTGTCAGAATCAGACTATGGCCTTTGAGAAGTAACTGTGCTCATAATAGGAAATATCAATTCCCCTTGACTCTGCTTTCTTTGCACTCCACCTAATGCTCCACTGGTAGCATCCTTTTAGGAGTTTATAAAAATTTGAAATATATGTAGCTTTATTTTTAAATGCTGTTAAAATATTTTTTATGTTAAGATGGTGAACCACTGTAATTTTGATACTAAATGTCGCTTTTCTGGGTCTGAGGCAATGATATAAGCTGTCACATTTTGCTTTTTTTGATGTGTGCTGTAGTAGTGGTGATGGCTTGTGACTGTGAGTAATAATGCAATGTCATAAATGTAATGCATTGCCTCCATGCATGGTTTGGGGACCACAGCTTTGAAATGTGTGGCAGGCTGGGATAATGCCTACATTGCTCTGCGGGGCTGAGGGCATGAAAAAGATTGTCAGATGTAATTATCCAGTGCAGTGTGCCGAGACTAGTTATTTGAGTATTTATTCACTCTCAGACAGGTTTCACAGACTCAGAATGACCCTGTGCAGCTAGCAGGCAGCTGCAAAGCTAGCTGAGGTATGTCTACTGAAGCTGCAGTAGCATTTTTGACAGGCCAGAAGTGCCCATCTCCTTGATGTGCATCCTTATATTATGTCAGCTTGTCCCCTCATGGACATTCTTCCTATTTTCTCTCAATTACCAGAACGTCATGGTGCTGAGCAGCACACAAAGCTCTAGCAACACGGGATAGTACTGTTAGCTGTTGTGTGTGGTCGTATCTTTTTCATTGATTTCTTCTCCTTTGCCCTTTTGTTTTAGAATATTTTTATTGCATGTAATCATTTAGATCACTAATGTTCTGTGTTGTAGTTGGTGGGATCATGTGAGAGGAGGCACAGTGGTCTAGCTGCACAAAGAATGAGTTGTTGATCCCAAAGTGCACTTGCAAATCTGGTTGTTGCTTAGCTGCGAGTTCTGCATTACTGGATCTGCACAAATTGGGTTACAGATACTCTTTTTCTTCATTTTCTTCATTAATTGCTGCTGTTTTTTCTTAGGAGTGTACCACTGGGATGTAAAGCAGCTTTCTTCATACTGTCTGTGACCTATAGGGTTTTTTTGTGTGTATTCATGGTCTATTTTGTCTTCAATTGAAGTGTATGTACTTGTTCTACACTAATGCCTTCTGTTATATTGGTTGTTTCCCTGAACAGTTTATCCCTTCTTACCATTGGGCTGTGTTGTTGGGGGCTGGAATTCTTTCTTCCAGTAGGGTCTCACATAACCTGGAATCAAATGTCCCAGAGACAGCTCTGTCTCTAATTAGAAGACATCTGTCATCTCCTATTCATACCTTGATTAGATGCATGATGAAATATGTTTACTAAGTAGCATTTCTTCTTCGGCTTCTTGGGTTTGAGTGGAAAAAATGAGTGCAGGGATATTAACAGCCTACATTTATATACCTAGCTGTAGATACTTTAGTATCCTGGCTTTCTTCACATTATAAGGAAAAGAGATAAATTTTCTCCAAGGAATGGATGCAATACTGAAACAGCATTTTGAGATTCTGAGGAGAACCACAGCTCTTCTGCCTGCTCTTTCACCTAATGCTTTCACATGAGCCTGCTCCCTTGGTGAGATGTCTTTGTTCTGACTTGTTCTGTGTGGTTACATTACCACATAAAGGGCAGCAGTGCCAGTAGTACTTTGTGTAAAACTAAATAATTTCTTTATTAAGAGCAGTGTGAAAGACGCGTTTTAAAACTAAAGTAGGTGTTGTAAGCCTGGTGCAAACATCCTCACCTGGATGTTTTTCTGCTCCTGTCCCACAGATCTCTGGCACACCCAGCCAGTGAGCTGTCAGCCTCTGCCTCAGGCTGGTACTGCACAGGTCACAACAGAGATTCCTGAACCCTCATGTGCCTGCATCCCACCTGTGGCTGCTGTACCAAGCTCCAGATAAAGTGTGCTCAGGCCAGCCCTCCCTGTGGCTTGGGGACGGTGACTGATGGGTCTGGGCTGATGCCAGATGCTCATGTGGGGGTCAGCAGAAGCTGCTGAGTGTCATGGAAATCATACGAGAGGATGAGAAGTGGCCTTGGGGATGTTCTCTGTGACTGGTGGGGAGTGAGTGTGGAATGGGAAAGCAGGAATTAAGGTATGTCTTTGCAGGCTGCTCAGGCTAGTACAGTGGTGAGCAGTTTCACTGCTATCCAATAGAGGTAGATGCTGCTGCTTGCTCTAAGCAAAGTAACTTCCACTTAAGACACATATGATCCAGTTCCTTAACTTTCTTGAGGTTTATAGGGTCTGATTTACTTTTTCCAACATCCAAGACAGTAATGTCATCCAAGACACTGTAATCCAGAAGTTCATTTTTATCAGCAGCTGCTCCACCTGTCAGATGTTTTAATGGTTAACATATGATTTTTCTACTTAAAATGGGAAAAAAGATTCAAATATAGAGGGGAAGGTGAGATTTCAGGGCTCAAACCATTGTTAAAAGTAGCTACAATTTGTGTGATGTTTGAATATAAATGTCTGTGGTTCTGGACCTCTGACCCTGAGATCAGTTCAGTTGGTCAGAGCATGGTGCTAATAATGGGCTATTTACTTAAGATCCTTGTGGGTCCCTTCCAATTCTGAACATCCTGTGAATCTGTAAACAGGAGCATAAAGGAATTGTTAAGGGAAGACATGCACATGTCATTATATCTTTGTGGGCTTATACATGTATATGTGTGCATTATATATATTCATATATCCATGTCATCCCTGTGCATTTATGAATATACCTTTGCTTATATGGCTGCATGATTAGGTAACTATCGCTGGTGACTTGAACTGGCCATTTCTATTCTACAGCTGTACAGCTTCCTCTTGTAAAATGGTTGGCTTGTATGCAGGGAGAACTGTTGTACCAAAGTACTAACTTGTGCAAAAATGCAAAGGTTTTGTCAGAGAACAAAGTTATCCTGTGATCAGAGCTGGTAATGGACTGTCATGGGGATTCTGGAAGCAGGAATGAGTTGGAGTAAGGACTTCAGTGCAGACAATGAGTGTCTTGCCTTGCAGAGGTGCCCCAGGTCACACTGACACACACGATGTGGCACAGTGCCTTGGAGAAAACTTGTTTGGACAACAAAGCCCTGTGCTTTCTGCTTCCTGTGCTGAGGGGACTATTTTCCAACCAGTTCAGGAGCTAACATGATTTCTGTTGGAGCAGACACCTGGCTGATGTGTATTATTATGCAGAGCAGTACTTGTCATCTGCAGTGAAAACAAACCTCCAGACAGTTCTTGAGTCCTTGGCAAAGATCTGAATCCCTTTCTTTCTCACTAACCCAACCTCCCAAAAAAATAGGAAGAAGAAAAAACCAACAAGTATCTATAGTTTTGGCTATATATATAATCAGAAAAAAATGAAAGGAAGCTTCACAAATAATCTCTTTTTTTCATCATAATTGCAACTTGTTTTATAAAATTACATGCAAGATGCCAAGGAGTTCTAACTATAGGTAGCATTAAAGTGCTAATTTTGATACAAAATTAGACTGACATTAGATGCCAATACTAAAGTGTTTCCTTTGGAAAATTTAGTATTAGTTACATAAACTAGTCACTGGTTGTATAAAACTTAAAAAAAAGTAAGTAGGAACTAAAAGTAATACTGTAATACCTGGGCAAAGGATACTCTGTGTTCTCACGTAAGGAACATTTTAAGTGCAAAACTCAGCTCAAACTATGAAGCATGTCTAGATTCTGCATAATTCAGAGTATTAGGGAAATTATTTAAAAATTAAGATTCAGAGAGATCTCACTGATGCTTTTCTGCTGATGTTCTGGATATTTTCTGAATATGTTCCTGCCATCTTTTTGTCTATATTCTGTGTAAAGCCAGTGCATATCCTAGAGCAAAAAACTTCCCCTAACATTCAACTCTGGACCCTGCAGAAAGCTCTGAACACTTCCTCTGTGTATTAACCTCCAATCCTGCTTTGCCATTTTCCTCCAGGATTTCATAACCACATGGGTTGTATTCCCAAATTAAATAGGATAAACACTCTATTTTATACTCCTAAAATAATCAGTCCTGAGGTAAAATGTATATACTGAGATGCATTTTAGGCTGCCACAAAACATCAAAGATTAAAGAGACATTTATCCTTTGTGAAAGTGTAGATAAGCATTTTACCTTTCTCCTTTCATTTTTGTCATGGAAATGTCGCCAATGGGCTTTAGTCTTGTAACTTTCACAACTACCTAGTTTTATTTTTACTTACTTGATTGAAAAAATTCAGCTCTAATAACAAGTAAGCAAGCAAGCAAATACTTTCATTGAATCTGACATGAAATCTTAACATATAAGTTTCAATTGGTATTCTCTAGCTTTAGATGAGATAGTAATCACTGAAATATTACTTCTTGGAGATACTTTTTTAAATGCCTTCTTCTCCTTGCTAAATAGCTAGAGGGTGACATTTAAATCCTATTATATTGCTAGCAAGACCTACAAACAGTATCTGCTTTTAAAAATGATTCAATGTCAAGCAGTACAATGATGCAGAAAATTCAGATTAATATTGTTGCAGACAACCCAAGGGTTTCTCCCATTTTTCAAAATTTATTTTTTTTACTGTCTCCATTTTACTTTTCTTAATATTCTCCCTGCCCAGATTTGGTTGATTTTGGCATACTGTAATCATTATATTAATTTTTAGGTTATTCAAGTAGTTGCCTGTCATAATTGACATTAAAATAAGAACTTCTCATTCAATTATTCTTTGAAGTCTTTGAGACTTCCCCTTGCTTGTTGGTATGTAAATATGTGAGTTAAATACATGTTCATGAGATTGCCCTTTAATATAATATTGGAAATTTTATCATATAAGATACATATTTCCTAGATGATTTGTTGTTTATGTCTAGAATACAGAATCCAATTTGAACACTGTTTTATTTTCAGTATTTTGAACAAATCTGCATTTGACAGGTATGGAAAGCAGGAATGCACCCATGATTTGAGTTTTGTTGTGCAAATATACTTGTGTTTTTGAACTGCAAGTCATCCTTTTTCAGTGACTGAAGGAAAAGCCAAGGGAAAAACAACTTGAAAGGAAAGATGAAAGATCAGACTGCAACTGCTTTGATTATTTTGACTGGAGATGTCAGATTGTTGAAGTGAGAGAAGAGATGCGCCTGCTGCTTTTTGGCTCTATCCATTTGGCCAATTACTTAAAAATGAATTTTAAAAATTTTTTGGATTGTAGTATTTCAGTTGGGGTAAAACATGTCAACACAAAGCACCTGGGGTTATTCTGTGTCCCTATCACCTCTGTCTGTCACAAGAGAAACACTTCCTCACTGAAGTGAAAATGAGAAGTGCTGGGAACCTGCCATCTTGTAAATCAGCTGTATACATTGCTTTTAATAATCAGCAGTAATAAATGGCAGGAATTGGAAAGGAAAATCTATTTCTGGCTTTCAGAAGCAGTCAGATTACAGATGAATGTATCATTCCCAGAGGAGCTCTAAGGGAATGTGCTACATTTATCCCAGCTCTCTCCTTATTTCCACCCTTTTATTCCCTTTTTGCAACAAGGCATGTGGTTCACTTACAAAACACACATTCCCTTGCATTCTGCCCTGATGTCTCCTGGTGGTTTAATTCAATTGAGATATAACACAGGCCCACCATGGAAGTGCTCAACTGTGCTGCCTTTATAGTAGACCTGGCATGTTCAGTGGACCTGGACTGCTGGGGTTAAGCATGGGCCTGCCTCATCCAGCTGTCTTCCAAGGGCTTGAGCTGCCTTCTGCAGGTACAGGGATGTGACATTTCCTGGCAGGAACATGAGAAAGAGGAGTGTTTTCTGTACCTGTCCCCATTCAGCTGGCAGTGACAGGGGGACACCAATAACTCCAGCTGCCTGTGCCAAAGGACATGGGTGCTTTCCTCTGGTAAGGTGAAGAAAGACAAAGCTGTGCTGGTGTATATGGCTGTGTACATGTGACCTCTAGTGAAACCCTTCCTTTTTTCTCAAAAAGGAAGAGGTTCCTTACTCCTAGATTTAAACTCAACATAAAATTGCCAGGTTAAATCACCCAGTGTAATCCATATCTGCCCTGTTTGCCTTCCAGAGCAAGAGCTTGTCTTGGCATTGTGCTCAGTGCTGGGTAAAATCTCCAAGGGAAGCTCTCAGTCCAGGAGCTTCTCTTGGAAGTCCGTGATTACAGTAGAGGCCTGAGGACAAAGGAAGGTTTGGAAAGGATAAAGGGGCAAAAGTGGAAAGGAATTTGGAATTCTGGAAAGAAATAGACACTGTGTGGATTGACTCTCACAGAGTTGTGATGTGATTCAGCTTGAAGAAAATCCAATGGGAAGGATAAACAGGAGCTTGATTTGTCATTCTTGAGCAGGTCTGAAAGATTCAACTTCTACCTTGTATTTGTCAGACTTGACAGTATTTCCCTCGCACCCTTTGACTGTGCTGTGTCTCTCTGGCAGCACAATTTAGTGGCAATGCCTTTGGCTCAAAGCATTGTTTTGAGAAGTTTCCATCTGCAGCTGCTCAGTTCATTTGTTTCAGGAGGGTAATTTTGAAGCCAGCTTAGCTAGGCCCAGTGAGCACGCTGCAGCCTTGTAGGCAGCAGTGTGCTGTGGTATGGGGAGCGCTCCAAACCACAAGACTGGAAAAGTGAGTTGAAAAGTATGCTTTTCAGCTGAGAAATCCACCTTCTCCTGTGTGAGTTGGGATCTTGCTCTTAACCCCCTGCTGATTACAGTTTCTGATGCAGCAGCACATGCTGCTGGGTGTTTGTTTACCAGTTGCAGTGAATTGATTACTGTTAAGGACTTTCCTTCAGAAGATGTCTGATGTCAACAGGGATGTGGCTACATACTTGCTGCTTAATTCCAGGAAAATGAGCAAGACATAAATGGTCATAAAGCAATGTACCTGCTTTATCTGCTTCACTCTATCTATGGTCTCAAAAATTACATTTCAGTGTTTCTTCCTGAATGTCCTTGCAAACCCAGTAAAAATTTTGTCTAATGCAGTCAGGTGGATCTGTGTTCCAACAGTCAGAAGTAAAACTACATTTTCTCCTTAAACTTCAGTGTATGTTGCAGCAATTTCACTCTATTTATGAGCAATAGGCTCTCTGCTGTTTCTGCAGGGCTGTTACACACTAAGACAGGAATGAAGACAACCATAATTCAATAGCTGGAACATATAATATAGTTGCCATCCTGCATGCATCTTTCATGTCATCACAAGGACAGTTGTAATAGCTTTTTCTGAATTCTGTTCACACTGGGTTCTTGAAGCTATGTTCATTAATTCTAGACACCATGAATGTCTGCTCTTGTACATGACTTCCTACAGAGTATCCCTGGGTGTTTTAATGCTGACTTGAAGTTCTCACCGCAATGATCTGGTGACATGAAAGACCCCCCACACTACACATAATAAACCATACCCACTCTTTATTGAGAGCCTGGAACTGCAGAGATGAAAGGCCACTAAATGTGCTATAAGTGTATCTGGTTCTCAGATGTTTATATGAAACTAAAATTCATCATATATGTATCAGTAGTATAAATTTTATTGTCAACACAGAAACACTTCTTCTTTTGAAGAATTTATTAAAAATTGATGCATAACTGATACTGTCAAGTTTATGTATCTATATAAACCAAAATAACTTCAAGTCCTACATTCATTTATTTGAAGTGATACATAAAGCATGTATTTGTTTTGTGAGGTAGTTCATTTAGGTGCTTATGCAGAGTATTCAGTGTCAATACTGCTATGATGTCTGTTCAGATTCTGTTTATCTTTATAGCACCAAGCTCTAAATATAATAAAAGAATACTATGTTAATTCTTAAAATTAAAAAAAAAAAATAAAAACAAACAAAAAACAAACAAACAAAAAAAAAAAAAGGAAAAAAAAGTAGTGCTTTTCATCAATAAGTTCATTTCTTTTCAGGAATTTCTATAAACCACAGGTAATACAGGAACCACCATGTCAAAACCCACAAACAATTTTCTTCCCTGTTAAAACTATTTGTGTTGAATAGTTTAGGCAGAAGTAAAAGATATCAATGACAAAATACACATAAGAATTTATGTGGCATTAATACAGCTGGAAAAAAATTCATGTACTGATGCCTCTTTCAATTCAGGCCTAAGAAATATCCAAGCATTTGAGAAATATATGGGACACCAAGGTTGGACACCATTCTTCTTGATTTATATCAAGGAATAGTTTCTTTTGCTCTAGGTTTTTTTTTCTGTCTTCTTATGAAGCTGAAAGTTTAGAGGCGATAAAAGTGGAAGAAGGTCTTATAAAATCAGGTAAATCTGGTAATGCTCTTTCTTCAGTGAACAAACTCTGAATGGAAACAGAAGATAATATAGTATTTTGGGATGTACTGTTTGAATTTAACTTCTAAATTAAGCAGTTAATCAGGGTCTAAGAGCACACATTTATATTGTTCAAGGAATATAAATTTAATTGATCAATCTTGTCAAATGTATTGATTCTCAGAGAGTCAAAATACATTTTTGTAGAGTTTTTTCAATTTTCTGTAGAACTCTAAATGTTAAAAAAGTATTTTTTTACTTCTAATTATTGAAGATTTTTGCTTAAATAACTTCTCCCAAAGTTATTTTCTAATAGCTTTTTCAGTACATTCAATATCTTTGTGACTTTGATTCTTCACATTTTACATATAAAGTTTGAGATTTTTAGTAAAGTACGAGGTCTTTGATACAGTAAAAGGAAGATAAATTGTTGAAGACTCAGCAAATTAAGTATATTATTTCTTCTAGCAAACGTTGAGTAGCTGCTGTGTGTTGCTTTAGCTGCTCTGAGGACAGATACAGCTTTAGCAAATGTTGGGCCCTGTGTGAAATCAGTATCTAGTATGCATATGAGAGAAACCTTATTCAGAGGTGGGGGATGCACATGTTCTTGCATAACAGAGTCAAATTTAGCAGTCACTTGAATAACACCCAAAGAAATTTCATGCTGGAGAGTAAGGCTTCTCTAATTAGCTGTAAAAGGCCAAGTGATGGGTACTAAACACATTATTATAGCAGTAAAAACCTCTGCTGTGAAGCTTCTGTCACTATCATATGTAAGGAACTGCTGGGTGTGGTGGTCAGTGGTGTTACAGAAAACATAGTTAAAAGCATCATAGTAAACTACTGCTTGAGGTTCACTGCACATTGTCTGAGGCACTCTGTATTTGCAGAAAGTTATTTCATTTTGGAAGGGGGCAGAGAAAATAAAATCTCTCAAATCTTTAAGCATTCTGCAGATGTTTCTGATCCTTTTGTTGACTTCTGAAGCCCATCACTCACTTCCTCAGTGTGTCCCCTCCATAATGGCCAACAGAAGCTTCAACACCAGATTCTCCTGCAGTCTGCTTTTAGAGGTAGAAAATATTTAAATTACTTCCACTCCCTGACCAATGGCTCAGACATTTCACATCCTTGCTAAAAGCCAACTCAGGCTGGCATGGAAAGTGAATGGTGCTGAAACCCATAATGACACTATCTTGCTCCCAGTATCTGCTTTGATGCCTAATTTTGGCCCCATTAAAGGGTGAATTTCTTGGATCTATTGAAATTCAGTTTTGAGCAACATTTTGTTTACTGTTGAATCTTTAAATTGAAATATGAATTCTATATTCAAGTCTTGGCTTAGTCATTATATTTAGCCTAGTTAAAGTAGAAGTTAACAGATAGGCTTTTAATTTTTTTTAATTACTCTGATCAGTTTAGAATGTCTATCAAAGCAGACACTTATTACATGTATAATGTATGTATGCAAATAGGAGATACAGGTAAAAAAATGAGCCTGCACTGACTGTGAAAGAATCTGTTTTTAAGTAGGCTGCAGTGAATTTCTGCATGTTAAATAGTGAAAGAAAATCTTTCAACTTTAAGTCAAAATGTAGTCCATGAAGTTAAGTGCTTTTATCCCACAGTTACTTGAAGAAAGACATGAATCATCAACTAAATAAAGTTTACATTTTAAATAGGAACATATTCCAATATTCTAAATATACTGTATTTAAACATGTTTCTAAGCAGAATTAATTTACAGTTATTTTTGTTTCCTGTGGGACTACACTTATCAGTTAGTGATGTAAAAATTAACAATTTATTATAGACGAATGCTGTGATCCAGCTCCTTTGCTGCAATAGCTATTATGTGACTGCATAGTGAGAAAGTTGGCTGAAAGGAATTGAAAATATGTATAATGCCATGTCTGAAGGTCATTATGAATTAGGGCTCAATTTCTTTATTAAAATACCCTTGAGAGTACATTGTTAAAGATTTCTGCTTCATAAATAATGAGTACGTGACATCTGATCCAGGACCATTCATCTCACCTCTGTATTTCTCAAAAAGGTACTTTATAGAATGGATATCTACTTTATATTTAGATGTAAGCTGACTAGTCCTGATTCCCTGAAATGCAAGGTTTGTCTATATTTCATTAGAACAGAGGATTGCATCCAAATCAACACCTTGTAGGACAACTACAACAGCTCTGGATGGTCCTGGTTTTACCCTCATTTTGTCAATCTCTTTGTTTTACCTGGCATCTTACTCTCTTCAGATTTCTAATTCTTTCCTTTCCCCTTTTCATCAGCTTCTCCTTGTTAGTCATGCTGATGAGGTGTCCATTCCCTGGGCATCCTGCTCCTTTCCTCCCTGCTTGGCTGGAGCATCTCTGCAGGCAGATAGTGCTGCAGGGGACGAGGAGGGGCTGGGAGCTGCTGCCTGTCATGTGGGAAGATGAGGCACCAGCATCACAGGAAGAAAGTGTCATTCTTGGAAATCTTGAAAGCTCCCTCTTGTTTAAAGAAGATAGATGAAGTTATAAGGGGGAGGCTAAGACCTGCTTTGCAGAAATTCCTTCATCACCAGTAGCTGGCTCCTCAGCTATGGAAATAAAGCCAACTGGGTAGACAGCACACATCATCTATCCTTCATTGTCTAATCTAGTTGCTGGTGTCTTTCTGAACTGTCTTTATTCACATCTTTGCTAAGCAATTAGCCAGTTTGGTAAAATTCTCAATTCCAGAATTAAACTGACATGAGAGAGAGCAGAAACTTTCTGCTTTTTACCAGCAGTGAGAAAAAGGATTGTTCAACGTGTGATTTCTTTCCAAGTGCACACTTGTATGATTTCCTCACAGTTCTTTGGTGGCTTGTTTTTTTGAATTCTCATCAGGAATAGAGCATTTAATCTCTTCCGTTTTCTTTTTAGTATTTGGGGGTTTTCGGGGTTTTTTTAGAAGTTAGTTGGCTTTTTTAATAATCCTATTATGTGTCAGACATTTTTCCTCTCCTGGAAAACAATCACAGTCCACAGAATGAGAGTAGTATTGCTATTGCTGCTATTGTTTCTTTGTCGGCTTCCTTAATCTTGAAACTTTTCTTCCTGTACAGTTTGTGTGTTTTGATTACAAAGACTGTGAGGTATGTGCAATATTGGTAAATGAAGTAGTCTAGTCATTAAGTATCTAAGTATTCTATCAAATAGAACAGGACATCTCTGTAGGTGATAAGTTTTTAATTAATCTGTTCTATTTGTCTGATGGAAAAACAGTCAAGTTGACACTTCTGATATTAAAAGTGTGGTTAACCATTGCAAATAACTCCATAACAATCATCTCTGTTGCATTTGCTTTCCTCACAGTCATTTTCCCTTTTCGAGCTTCTTTTGCTTATGTTTGTTTATGATAGATGAACACTGTCTTTCCATAGAAAAGAAGGTGCAATGTTGCATAATGGAATGTGAGGTATTAAACTGTTCATGCATTGAGCATATTTTATAGGTATTATTTAAAGATTACTGAGAAACAGTGAGAAATATTTCATGTTTTCACACCCTATTTATTGGTTGGATCTCTGAGTTTCCCAAGGTACTGCTTTCCTTCACTCTAACCCCCAAATATGTTCTGCATGATCACATGGTGTTTGGCACCAGGTTGCAGATCAGGAGCACCCTGAAGGGACCCTTCACTGTTCTGTGGCAGAGAATTTGCAAACATTAATTGGAGAGGGACTCTGATCTTATAGCCTCCAGCATTATATATGGAAAGGATACTCTTGAATTCTGGATGTGGCTCTATTCTTCTGTTTGGGAACATTTGGTACTTTCAAAGGCTAAAAAGGCAAGGCAAAGTGTGTGCGGGTTGCTGGGACTTAGATAATTCCTGATAGGAGCAAGTCTCCCAGCACGGAAGCACAAGACCCTCAAATCTGTGGTGTTAATATAACTATAGGCTTGTGTCACAAGAGACAGCAGCACTTTATTTCTTTGTCTGCAAGGCCTGCTGAATGTTGATGTTTATATGCTCCCTCATTTGCAGTTGCCACTTCTTGCATGTTTCCCTGTGAGCCTTTGAAAGAAGATTTGCAGAGATACTAGAGAGGCACCATGACAGCACCGAGGGCTGAGAGGATGGGCAGAGTTTTACTCAGTTAATACACAGCAGGAGAAAGGAGAGAGGATGTGGTGAGAGTTTAAGATTAACACCAAAAATAATATTTTTAAGTGTGCTCCCAAGTTTCTGAGCCATTAGGCAACGTTTGGGAAATATTTTCAAGACTTCTTTTATATTTGTAAGGACTAGAATGTAAGCCTTCTTTTATTTTTATAATGACAGTTTGTATTGTAACTAAATTATAAAATTTTAAAACCATGGACTTAAAGAGTAAGAACCAAATAGTCCAAGACTTTAAAATTATGCATATTGGCTACAGTAGCTGCTTGCTTTCATAAAGTCATTAACTGGTGGGGAGGGGAGAAAAGTGAATGTGCTTTGTTGTTTCACCTTTGAAAACTGTCCCCTAGTGCATGTGGCCATCTGGGCCCCTCTGCTTCTACAGTTCAAATCCTCTTTTCTGAACAACTTCAGCAAGTAACCTAGATACTCCAGCACATTACTGCCTTCATGATTCCAAGGTTTCTGGGAATTAATGGAAACAGTGACAATAGGTGAAATGTGATTAGTGACATTTAGAAAGTTGATAGTATCTATCACAAATATTTTTGTGGCAAAGACTATACAGAGCCTCATCTTTTTTTTTTTTTTTTTCTTTCTGAAGTGAGTTTGTATCTGAAAACATTCTAGAATACATCTTTAAAAGAGGCAAATGCCTGGAAAGGAGACTTCCATTTATCGAGAAGGAAATGAAAATTAGTTTTGAGTTTGCTCTGCAGTTGGGAGTTTGCTCTCCAGTTGTGAGCAGCTTTAGCACTGTCTGTCCAGAAATTTCTGTAAAATTTGTGTGGAAAGGCTTACAGAAAAGCCATATAGCATATAGATTTAGTCACTGCTGTCAAATTTCTATATTTAATCAAGAGTTATTATAGAAATACTCCTTTTAAAGTAATAACAGTGTCACATGAGGATTATCTCAGAGGACTGTTTGTATCTCTTATGGTTATGACCTAAATTATCTATATTTAGAGCACATCACAGATCTGAATACCTGTGACTTCACATTTTGTACTGTGAATTTCAAGGTTTAGTCAGTCATGAATGCATTCAAAGAAAAACTCTTTGCCGTGGTATTAGTCTATTCATGCTCACATGCATTATTCTTGTAAGAATTTACTGTGCTGGTAATTTTGTATTTTCAAAGAAGAGACTTACCATTTCCTCCTTGAAAGTTGTGTTACTCAGGATTTTTGTCTTGCCAACTTCTCATTTGAGACTGTGATATTCTTTGCACTTGGAAGTTATATTTGTGATTTCTTAATTACGCTTTGTGATGCTTGGTCATTTTTTTGTCCAGACTAATGTCAAATGAAAGGCAATTTGTGATCATTGCATAAAAGGAATGGCCTTCACAATTGATAGGTTTATCATATTTGCAAAGGTTACTAATGGAAACAACAATTGAATGGAGGACAGTAACCTTGCTAAATGGGAATTGATCATATAGTTATATATTTGGATAGCTAATTGAAATTCAAGAATCTTGTATTAAATGCAAAATTATTACTGGTAAATTAATGCAATGGAAAAAAAAAGGCATTTTCTGGTTTGAGCACTCTTGTTGCATTGTCACATCTTTGTAAAGCATATTTTTATTTTAAATTAGCAATAAAGATTATTTCAAAGCAGCTGGTTTATCATACTTTGAAGATAGTAAATTTGTTATTTATGTTTTCTTGTCCTGAGAGTACCTTAGAGAATACTTTAGTATTGGATTTTACCCTATGGATTATTGTATGTTAATGAATTGTGCTTCCAGTTCTCCTGGAACTTTCTGATGGATATAGAGGTTGTCTCCCAAGATATCTCAGGAGCAAAATTGAACATTTGACTCCTTACAAGTTTAGATAAAACTACTACAAAAGAATAAGATTAACCTCCTCTGAAATACAATAATTTCTGGATTGTGATTGTCATTATTACTTCTTACGTAACTTAAGTAAAGTGATTCTTACACTTTTCTGAAAGTAATTCGCTCATAATTAGATTCAAATGTATGACTTTCTAATCCAAATCAGTTTTTAAGCATCTTTGGGGGGCAAGAAGTCTGCAACTTTTGATCAGTAGAGTTAGTTACAATTTGGAAAAAGTAAACAAAATAAAAATTTACAGCCTGTAGCACAATTTTACTTTTTATGTTAGAAAGAGAAAAAATTTAATAGAAAACTCGTTAAAAGGCAGGGCAGAAAGGCTGGAGATCAGTCATTCGTGGGCTGCTTTCACAATCAGTAGATAGTGAATTGCTTTCCCCTAGCTTGCTTTCATCAGCAGCCTTTTCCATATGATAACCAAGGCTGGGAAGCAGCATTTCTCCTAAGTTTCCTAGTGGAAATATCTGCTTCACCTTAGCCCTAAACTATCTTTTTGAGTAAGATCCTGCATAGTATTTTCTTAAATAATTCAACAATGCACATACTACGTGTTCAATTTTGTATTTCAGCTGAATTATCCAGGAGGGGTGGGGAGTGTTGTGCCAGAGCAGAGACAGGAGGCTCCCAGGAGGCCGAGCAGGAGCAGGTCCAGGAGCTGCTGCCCTGGGAACAGGATGGCAGAGCAGCATCAGCAACAGCCACCCTGTCCCTCAGGGCAGCAATTCCCTGTGCCTGAGGGAGCTGCACCTCCTCCTCCCTCACCTTGCCATGTCTCTTTTCATGAACTCCAGTAAATTCAATAAGGATTCAACATCTTGAGTTTTGGTCAACACAAATACAGTGATTCATCAGGGGTTTTGCAGTTCTTACTTGCATTTTTCACTTAAGGAATTTGTTGTCATGGTGTGCTGTGCTGTTCATTCTTCCTTGGACATGAATATGGAAAATGGCCATGCTTCAATACACTTTAAGAGGGAGAGTTTGTCAGATATTACCTTGCTGAAAGGGTGGTGTAAAACCAAGACTGATCCTGCTCATTTTAACTTACCAGGGAACTACATTAACTTCTGAGTTAACTGAGCAAGCTGAGTTTGTGTGATGTTGGCAGGATGTCCCAACACTGCAACCATAAAATACTAGCTCAACAAATGCTTTTAACTTCCATCCTCTCAGAAACAAGGGAGCCAGGAGGGAGCAAGGATATGATACTGAATGGAGAGCAGCAATTTGTGAGGGCACTGCTGTGGTCAGTGAGATTTCTGAGGAACAGGGAGTGCAGCCAGGTTGGAAAGGCTGAACAGTGGAGAGAGATCATGATTTTTCCCTGTACAGCCTGTTAGCAAGGGGAGCAACAGAGGTTTTGGAGGTGCACTAACTTGGAGGAACTGGGTTAGGAGCCTGTTGGGAACTTTTCTAAACTGCAAAAAGGTCTGTGAGGGCCAAGAGAATGCCTGAAGTTAAAGATGGATGTCCTGGTGGAAAGAGGGAAGATATTCTGGGTTAAGGGCTACAGTATTCTTTTCAAGCACAAGAATAGTGAAGTTTATAGGAGTGCCAGATCTGAACAGGCATGTCTTCATTGCCACCTACATTTCTGTTCTCTGGCTGGGAGCACAGTTACCCTGCATTGTATGTTGCCTGTAAAGTTGGCAGGAAAATCGCACATCTTTTGTTGCACGTGTTTAAAAAAAAAAAATTTGAATACTGTAATGTTAAGATATTGTTATTTTGTTTGTTCAAAGTATACCCTTTATTGTGTACCTCAAGCACTTGAACTACTTGTGAATGTTCTCATTTTCCTCTGTATGTAAAGGAAAGGGTAGCAATTTCTAAGCCTAAGAACCTTTTAGTCCTTTCCTTCATATGCATTGCCCATTTACAGAAATGCTAGGTCTGCTTAACACAGGAATTTACCTTTCTGGCCTTTTGGCCTTTTTCTATTCCCGACACTGTGGGTACAAGTAGTGTTTTTTTTAATAATGAGCTGATTTTTTTTTTATTTAAAATCAGACATTTTTAGCTTGGATTTCATTTAACTGGTTACTTGTGTGTAAGGTGAAGATGGGGAAAAAAAGAAACAGATCTATAATCCCTGTGATCTAATAAACAAGTTCATTTATAATTTGAAAAAAAAAATCAATAAATGAAAGGTAAAATATTCACAATACTTGAAACAGTTCATGAAATGCTGATGGGAGAGAAATGACACGGCTGGGAAATCTAATGGTTTGTGAGGTTATCAGAAGCAAAAGCTAGTCAGCTACCATTACCCTTTGCTTGACCACTTTGATATGGTGAACAAAAAGGTTAAAGGTTTCGTGTTGTTTGCCTCTTCCCTCTTCATTCTGGGAACAGTTGCATCCCTTTTCTTGGCTGGATCAGCAGTAATGTCCTGACCTCATGAAGTATTTTCCCAGGAATTAAAGTCCCCTCCCTCTGTTCCCTGCTCTCCTGCATCCCATGGGATGGTGCTTCTCTCAGCAGCCTGACTAAATATCCCACCCAGGGAAGGAGGATGTGTCTTCCAAGGACTTTTCACTGGGGTGGTAGGATTTTCTCTTTCCAGAGAAGACACAGTATTTATGATAAAGCATCTTCTGGGTGCTTGTCGCTGCTATGTTTTTAAAAGCTTTTCCTAAGCCTCTCAGGGGTTACTGGGTCAGCCATGGCTTCTGCTTCCCAAGGAATTCATTGGTTAGTGTTGATGTTAACAGTTCCAATCTGGTATAATGTACTAAGCCAGTGAAAGGCAGTGAGCTCTTCACTGCTTGAAGCAGGACAGAAAAACATTCTCGTAGGTGGCTTGAAAGAACACAGCTTTTTCACAGAATGTCTTTATGTTACCTGTTGTGAGTTTAATGTTTAACTGAATTTGATATTTAGGATGAAAAATGCAGTTTATAGATTCCGGATCTTTTTTCATACTGAACTCCTTAGGTGACTTTGCCTTTTTGTCGGCTGTGAAGCGTGGTGACATTTTTGTTTTGCTTGCACTGTTTACACATTTGCTTTTATCTGCTCACCTATCATCACAAAATTAAAGAGTTCTTGCTATTAGTACTAGATTTTTACTCCCTCTATCGAATGATAAAGTAAAAGACTGAAAATTTTGTGGGTGCAGAGGTTATGGTGTGTGGGAAGGTTGCTTGGATGACCACCAGAGCATAGTTGTGGGCACCCAGTGTAAAAGTCTCACACTTTTCCTTTAGTTTACTGCTGTCCCACAGTTTCAGTGATTCTGAAAGTCAGAGCAAAGAAAAGTACAGTCTCAATGCAAAGACCATTGAAAACAAACAATGTTTGTTTTATTTGTTGTATTTTCTGAAATCAGAAATGGCCAATTTGATCCTGTGCAGGAAAAGACAAAATAAAAAGAAGAAAAGCTGTGAGCAAATAACACTGGTTCTGGTAAATCAGAAGGGTTTGGGCTTTGCAGATTTATGAGAACATTAAGTTACATGGCCAGAACACATTATACTGAATGGGACAGTAAAGAAGTATAAACTCTGTTTATAACTTTTGCCTTTGACTTGTTGCATAAAATAAGGGGAATTAATTTACAGTTGTAACTAATGTGAAAAGTTCATTGGTGTTTGTTTTGTATCTCCAATGACAAAAATGTGAACAGCTGGAAAAGATAGAGTTTATACTGAGTTTTTTTATAATCATTTTTTTCTTTTTAGTGTTATGCAAAAAAAACCCCTAAGTCAATATGCAGGATGACAGACTTGCTGCGTGAGCAGCAGGTCACTGCTTCTGTCCTGGCAGTGTAGCCAGGGCCAGCCCTGCCGTCTAGGGCTGTGTTTGCCAGGGTTCCTTTGTGTGATGCCACCTGGCTGTGGCCCTGGAGGATGGTGGCATGACAGAAATGTCTAACTGAGGCCAGGCGATTCTCCATCAAAATGCCTCAGCTACTTTGGAAGCTGCATTTTGCTGTGACGCTTTTTTTTTTTAAGATTTTGATGGCTTCCCAGATTTTTCTTTCTTTCTGTGGTCCCTGGGTCTATCATACACACATTTTAGCAAGAAGGGCTGCCAAGCAACATAGAGCATGAACAGTTTTTGCACTTTGGATATGCATGTGACCTGCCTTTGTTGCTTGGCACAGCAGTTGAAGGCAATGGGGAGAAGCACAGATGAATAAGGAGGCAAGGAATGAATTTTAAAATATATTTTGAGCAATAGGCTCTGTCCTTACTTTGCTGGCTGCTGTGTTTTTGCTAGCTGGGAAGAGCTGTGTAGTAATTATGTCAGAGGTAAAGCTAAAGGCCAGATCTACCACTATCTCCTTCTACCAATTTTCTCCCTCAGCAGTGCTGAGATGCAGGGCAGTAGTAGCTCATGTTGGGGCTGCTTCAGTGGTTCAGCAAACTCAATCAGCTGCTGCACCAATACAAGTGACAGGACAGCATCCTACCGATTTATCTTCTAACACTCTTTCACAGCTTAGGCTGTCTCGCTCCTTTTCTTTTCTTTGCCTTTTTATTTATTTATTTTTCCTCTGTAACAGTTTTTTTAAGTCTCCAGGGTGTTTTAAATGTCACATTTCTGGTGGCTGTAAAAACCTTTTTATGAGTGAATTCTAACACTTCCCTGTCTGGCCTGTGGAGGCCAAGTCATCATCACCTGACCCTCTGTGTTATCTGCTCTGCAGCAAATAATCCTGAACAAAATGCCCTCTGAAGTGCCACCTTTTCCACTTCTCTTGGCCTTCTCCTGCCTGTTTCTTGAGAGTGTGGGTGTGGAAGCCACTGCACTGCCTAGTAGCTTTAGGATTGGGACCAGCCTAGTCGTAGCTGATACCTGATGCTTTTCTTTCTGTGCCTAGGTTTTGAGGTGTGGCCGGGGGCAAGCCTGAATACTGATGTTAACTTCTTGGTAATGTTCTTTGGGCGCAGCAATCCAGGATGTTTTTGCTCTTTTTCTAGCTCCTTTGAGCTTCCATTTCCTGACACAGTTCCCAATTTGTTTCTGCCTTTTGTGGTTTTTTAACTCACCTGCCATCATTGTAGTCAGCTTGCTTTGTTTCTCTTCCCTAGGAATACAGGCAGCCCCTTAGATCCCGTGAGGGATCTAGGAGGGCTTTATGGGGCACTTTCCTGCACTTTCTGTGTCTCTGTAAGTTGCTGCCTGCTCTGACCTACTGATGGTGGCTTCTGCCCTGAGTAGTCTTTAAGGCTTGCTTTCTGCCCAATGACTTAGTAACTTGTTCAGTTGAAATAAACCCCACCTGGCTTAGAGGCCACATTAATGAAAACATGAGAAGTTAATTGAGTAACAGAAAAGGGCAATTAATTAATCCAAAATAAATGTATATGGACCTTGTTTGCTTTGGGGACTAAAGATAGATAAAAAATAGTTTATTAAAAATACCTTAGTTAATAGAAAATAGTATTATGAGATATCGAAGAGAGAAGAAGGCTTGACATTTTTTAAAAATAAACTTATATAAATGTGAAAAAGTTCAGAGACTAAAATAAAATTAAGACTTAAAGATATTTCAAGGCATTCCCAATAAGTCTGTTCTTCTACACACCTTATAGGTATTTGCATAACTTTTTCTTGCAACCTCTGGAAGTTAGAAAATAACTAGTTTCTTTGTTCTCCCTCCCATTTTCTGCACATCCCATCATCATTACTGCTCCTGGCCAAACTGTTACTCTTCTTTCTTAAACCTTGTCTTGAGGTGCTGTGCTCAAGACAGTGCTGCACTGCATGAGGCCCCAGACCCTCTCAGAATGATTGTTTTAGGCTATAGGGGCTGTATTCTTGTCTTCCATGGGGTACTAATTTTCACATGTTTGATGGTCATTCCTAATTGAGATCCAGTTCATAAATCCTGTCATTAGGACAGCCATTGAGTCAGTGAAGTGTTTCTGTCATAAAGAGTTGATGAGTGTCTGGCCATTTGTATCTATAATTTTATGCTGATTTTTCCCCTATTTGTTTCCTCTATTGTATTCATATGACATAGTTTCAGGCTTTGAACTGTCCATCTTTTTTCATACAGTTTAGTTTGTGCTTGTGCCTTTAATATTATTTCAGTGAGGACTTGTCACTTTCCTGAACTTTTTCCTTGAGTTGCTTAACCTTGAGGGTGCCCTGCAAGTATATTGAAATCTGCTTTCACATAGACTCTTGTATTCATTCCCCTGTTATCAGTCTTTCCTGACTATTGTGACTTCTTTCCAAATCCTGATCACTTGCTTTGTTCTACTTGCATGTTTTAAAGTTTCTACCAACTGATAAGAAACAAACCTAGAGGAGCCCCTTTTATTTTGTTTTCTCTGCTTGTGGTTTCTAGTGCACTCAAAGATGTTATTCTTATCCTGTTTGATTCCATTCTTCATAAATATCTATGTAGTTTAAGTATGCCATTAGGACAATGAACTCTCTTTATATAATCAGTAATTATTCAAATAAAACCCTTATCATCTTTCTCAGGCTTGATTGCTTATAATGTGTCTCTTTCATGTCCCTTCCTTGGGTTGTTTGTTTTGGCTTTTTTGCTGATTTTATCCTTAAATCAAGAGAGTTTCAGTGGTGTATCTCACAGTGCATTTTGAAATTCTGAGAAGGCCTAGACAACAAATTTCCTATCTCTGGATAGGAAATGTTATTTTCTTTATGAAAATTCTGATTATGCAGTCATAACACAAATCTGTTAAGGCATAGTTTTTGTTGTCCAGTGGACTTACACTTCATTTAGTTGCCATATTTTTGGGAACACAAAGTGACAAAAAAAAGTTGTGTGAATTGTTTAGTGATACCTAAACAGATATTTGTCTTCAGTTTTAACTGGATGCTGATTAATTAAGTGACTATCTGTGTTTTTTCATGTGAAACAAGTCTTTATAAACCTGTCATGATATCAAACACTATTAAATCAGTTATTTTACAGTGAATATTTGAAAATTTCAGATAATGTTGCATTTAAAGTAATATAAAAAATTAAAGCTGTGTGAAGTAATATAGTGTTTATATTTATTCATTTTAAGTATATTTTTTTATTCTCATTGTGCAGAAAAAGATTCATTTTAGAAGCAAGCAAGTAAAACATGCCTTTATCTTCCAGTGTTTGACCCAAAAAATGACACAGCCATGAAAACACATACTAGAAATTTTGACTTTGGTACCAATCAACCAATTTTAAAAGTTCTTCATGATAGCAAAGAAGAGTATTTCTTTGGGTTGAAATACAAATTAAAAAAAAAAAAAATTAAAAATGTGTAATTTAAGTAATAACACGTGGATTTTATTGTATTTTGTTTTTCCATTCTCCCCATCTTGCAAAAAGTTTTTATTCCCAAAAAGCAAAACATTTAACATCATTGCAGCTCAGTATTCTACCCTTAAGCTTCACCCAAGTTTCTTAATTTCTTTAAGTAAATATGGAAACAAAATATGGCTATTAATTAAATAAATTAAAACAAAAAAAGAGCAGAAGTCCACCATCTGTTTTCCTGTATCCCTGGTGTCACTTCGTGCACATGGGTTATGCCATAAAGCCATTTACAAGCTTCTGGTTGACTACCAGCAGTTCAGAACAGATTACAGATCTCCTTGGAGTATAGCCATGGATTTTATATAATTTTGGTACTGCAGGAAAGATACAGAATTTTTTAATTGTTCTTTTAAAAGCTTTAAAAGTATGCAGAGTTTTAGTTGCTTATTAGGAAACCATATTTGGTGTCCAGTAGTGCTTTGTATTGCATGTAAAAAAGCCGTGCAGAGTGTGTTGAAGCTCACTGGCACAATTGCCCCACCAGATCCAGAGCGTGCATCACCTCTTTATAGGGATAGGGACTTTGGGGAGAAAATCAGGAGAAAGAGGAAAAAGGCAAGAGGAGACTGATGGGCCAGCTGGAGAAAGAAGTGATCCCCTGCTGAGTGTCTTTGTCCTCCTCTGGGTGCTCTTCCCTCTTCAGTATGTAGCAATGAGAAAGAAATGAATTTTTTTATTTTTCTGGTATTAACTAGACCCTATAAAATAAAGGCAAGACACTTTGGGAGTTGAAGGGGAAAAGGGCTGATTCTCATGCCAGTGGCAGTTACTTCACAGGAGAATCTGGTGCAGCAACAGGTGTAGGCATGTCAAATCTTGCATGATGCTGAGAGTGTAAATGGCAGCTGCTTATGGATAAAACAGTCGTACAGTGTACTACCTGTTGTGTGTGGAGAGCACAGCTGTGTGCACATTGGCAGCTGTATCATATAGGGTTGATTTCCTGGTCAGACTGAGCACAGGCTGCTCCATTAGCTTTGGTTCAGCCTGAGGAGTTATGGCCTTGCATACCCACAGAAAATTCAATCCACTCAGCCAAGGAAAGTACAGTGAATTTAAAAAGTCTAGAAACCCAAATTAGAATTCTTACTGCCACTTTGCATTTTGATGCCATGTCTCTTTTCTTACAAAGAGAAAATTGTTACAATTCTGTGCCATTTTTTCATGTTTTTATAATAACTCTTGCTGCATCCAGCCTGGAATTAAACCTTAGCAGTTCTATGGCTATAATAAGAGTAAAGTTTATTGCCAGCTAATATTTCATCTGCTGGCTAGATGGATGACTAGCTGTGCACCAGCTGCATAATGTATTCTGTAAGGATATCATCATCACAGCACTTCACTCTTGCATCTCATACACCCACCAGGAAACATGTTTTATCTTGTGCTCTGAGCAAGGAATACAAATGAGATGTCTTAAGGAAAAGTAAATAAGAATATTAGGAAATATTAATGTAAATAAGAATATTAGGAAATATTAAAGAGAAGTAATTATTTTTTTAGCTTCTTAGTGTGAGAAGCTTTTTTTGGACAGGGACAAGATGAGAGCTTCCACAAATCTTTAGGTGTTGATGATGGACTGCTTTTGACACAGCTTAGACACAGAACGGCCCAAAGCCTGGCTTTTAGCTGTTCTTTTGTTGGCTTCTCCCCTGCATGGCTCTTCCTTGGTTCCTGGCTTATGTCAGGAAGAAGCCCTAGTACTGCTCTAGCTTAGTTCTAAATCTTTGTTGGACTTTTTTTTTCTGGCAGAAAGGCATGCCTAGAACATATAAACAAGGCCATGGTTCCTCCTGTACTAGGGCAGGACAACTGCAGTACAGCAGCAGCTGTGCTGGTGCTGAACTCCTGGGAGCTCTTTTGTTCCAAGAGAAGGGGAAGGGGTTAGTGCTCACTGGTCTGCCAAATGTCCACAGGCACAGTGGAGGCCGCCTGTGGAGTCGAGAATTGCCCTTTTGCCCAAAGCACAAAAGGAGGATTACAACATACAAGAGATACAAGATACAGGTGAATTTTAACAGATGAAGTTGTTGATGTAGAATTTATTTTACTTATGTGTGTTATTATGCCAAAATTATTATTCTATTTGTCCTAATAGTTTATGTGTTTTGTATCAGTTTCATGTAAACTTTGGGGTTTTTTTAATAAAATGAAAGATTTTAGATAAAACTACATTTCTCATTAGCTTTGCTTTGAAAAGCTCTGGTTCCCAAATCTCACAGTTGTTCTGCTTCCAGCAAATATTTGAACAGCAGAGCCAAAGTGTGCCTTGGCTCTAGTGCTCTGCATCTTACAGAATATTAAACCATTTGAAGTCTGTTAATTCTGTGCTGGAAGTTGCAGGGAGTTTTTGGCAATGAATATAAAGATTTCAGTCGTAGTGATGGTGTTTGAAAATGTTAGTGTGACACTAGAAAGACGTTTCTGGGGTGATCTTTTCGTTGTTTGTTTTAATTAAACATAGAAAACTGCACATATACACATAATTGAATAGAAAAACATACAAACTGTGTATACAATGTCAGGTGCTCCAAAGGTAGAAAATTACATGTTCAAAGTGTTTTGTGCTATCTTAGCTTTCCTGTGCAGATATATGAAGCTACAGACTTTACTTTATAGTCTGATTATATTCAACAAGTAGTTGTTGATTATTTTGCTTCTCCTTTTTGTCATGGGCTTGGTGCATTAGCTCCCTGCTTGGGCAATAAAGACAGGCAAAATGTTCATGACATTTTAAAAGGACAGAAATAATCCCTTAGAGACCACTTGCTTTTCCTCTTTTGAACTGGGAATTTGATGGCAAAAATGAATCCATTGAAAGGTTCTTGGATGCTATGGAGAGCTCCTTATGTTTCACACATTCTTGGTTTTTTTGCAAGAAAAGGTCTTCCTGTATGCAAGTAAGATACAGAATGTATTGTTCGCTACAACCACCTGGAAAGAGGTTGGTCTCTTCTTCCAGGACAAGAGGAAATGGCAGGGGAGGTTCAGGTTGGACATCAGGACGAATTTTTTTCACTGAAAGAGTGCTAGGCATTAGGCCTAGGGAGGTGGTGGAGTCACCATTCCTGGAAGTGTTCAAGAAACGACTGGACATGGCACCACTTAATGCTGTAGTTTAATTGACAGGATGGTGTTTGGTCAAATGTTGAGCTCAGTGGTCTTGGAGGTCTTCTCCAGCCTTAATGCTTCTGTGATGCTGTGATTCTATAGTGCTGAGATGAGAGAAAATATATTATTGTGAAGTTAATTGTTGAACAATAATACTATAAACAGTGAGGGCTAAATTAAAGATACCACTACCATTCTGCTAAGGGAAAGGTAGCCTCGTTTTCACTTTTCCTAAGTATGGGATGTTTAACTTTGGTAAGCTTTCAAGTTTAGCAAATGCTCATTTACCACAGCTTTGAATGGCTGGGAATATGTGCTCTGTGTTTATGTAATCCATATCTAGGCTGTCGGGGAGATTTGCAGTATAGATGGCATTTTAATTTAAAAATGAGAAGTGTCTCAGATAATGCAAGACCTACAAACAAACCTCTGAACAATAGATACTCAGGTGAGGCATAAGGTAAAATAAGCTATGGCCATAAAATGGAATCATTTGAAAGGGGTGGGAGCCTTGAGGCAGCTGTAGTGTTTATCATATCCTCACATAACTTCTCAGTTTTAGTTCAGCGTATGAGTTAAGAGCTAATAGAACATTTGGCTTTTCAGACTCTAAAATATCATCCTTGGAACATATAGCCATATAATTCCTGGAAACAGAGCAGTCTAGCTACAAAATGCATGTTTTGAATAAAGGAAGAATTTTTCAGCATAGTTTCTTATAAAAACATGCTTAAAATATTATGTAGAAGTGAAACATTTTAACCAACATTAATCTTTGGCTCTAGCAGTTGTAGAGACTTTCTCATCCAATTGAAAAAATGAAGTGCAGATTTACTAAAATATTGAAACCAGCAAAAAAAACTTGCATGAATAATACTGAATCAAGAAACAATTTAAGCGAAGCAGCATTTTTTAAAGAGATTTTGGTAATAGAGTCTACATTTTTAACCATTGCATTGCTGATTTATTTGGTGTTTACTTTAGCTTGCCGTATTACAGAATTTTACTTTTCCTGGAAAATTTTTGTTTGTGTAGAGCCTGAAAATGTTACTGCAAATCTTTTCTCTATGTGAACCTCATTTTAGCCAAAAAGCTAAGATCTGCTAAAATGCTGTCTCATAAGCTTAAGATGTCTCAGAAGCATAAAACGTCCTCATTGTGGCATTGAAAAAAGAACTTGAAATCCCAGCACATTATTTTTATTGCAAATGACAGTTTTCATGTGTTGGCTTTTGCTGCCAGAATAAGCATGTTTTCAGTAAGCACAAACAGACTTTTTCAGCTGTGCTGGTTTCCAGCGGTTCCTGTTTACTCCCCAAGTGGGTGGTATGGAAGAGCCACCTTTCTGGCACACTTGCATGCAGACAACACATGGCCACCATCGAGTTTTGGCATTATGGTCTAATAAAAAAAGATCCTGCTCATATGAGAAAGCTTGGTGTGCGTCAGTACAGCTATTTCAGTCTTTGCTGCCTCCTGAGCTGAATGTCAACCGACATTGGTGACTCTATTAAAATACGATTTCGCAAAAGGAAGTAAGAAACATGACTTTCAAGCTGTGTGTGAAGATGAGCTAAAATAGTAACAAAAGTATCTCTTGAAGTACTAGAGGACAAAAAAAATTCTCTGAAATCTACCTATTGTTAAGAAGAAGCGGATCTGGCAGTCTCTCTTTTGTACCAGCTGTATGTGTTAAATTTTCCCTTCTCTTCAACATTGAGAGCAGTCATTGCTGTAGGATGGATTCCAAGGAACTGGAAGGATTCAAAGGTTTCCTCAGAAAGTTTCTCCAATGGGCCTCTATCCTAAGGAAAGTCACAGTTAAGCTCTAATAGCTGAGTTTCTGTGCAGCAACCCTTGCAGCCGCTGTGAAGTCGAGCAGGGGCTGATGGCACGGGGTCCTGGCGATGGACACCAGCCCTTGCTGGCTGCTCTTGCAGAAGGCACCAGAGAGCAGTGGTTGTGACATGTCCTCGGCAAGAATTCATGAGCCAACCCTTTGTAAAGTAGCAGAGCATGCACTGGTACTGGCTGGACATAGTTCACGTTGCCCTAATTTTGGAAACAGATGGGAAAATGTACTCAGATAAATAATTTTGTGTTTAACTACTTCTCTCCCAGATCCTTCTGAAGGGATCTGTGCTATCCGTTAGAATTCAGAAGAGTTTGGATGTCATTGTACTTAGGCTGCTACTTATTAACTACAATTGTACTGTGTTTTGTTCTCACACTGTACTTCTCAGCTCCTTCACTTCATTGGAAGTCCTGAATACAGCACAAACCCTCTTTTTAGACCACTTACAATTAAAACTGATAATTGATAAATTTTACTTATAAAGCACTTCATTTTGCTTGTACTGGACCATAAAACTAAGTATTTGTTTTCCATTATGGATTTCTATGTTCCTCACTCATTGATACGTGAGAGAACCATAATTCCTGTATGTTTTTTTCCCAACCATGGTGGTCAAATACTGGAGCAAGATACACAAAGAGGTTATGTTGTTCTGTCCTTGGAGGTGTTTTAGACTCACTGGGACGCAGCCCTGAGCAGTCTGATGAAACAAACCTGTTTTGGCAGGGGTTGGACTGAGAGACACCAGATACTCCTTCCTACGTCGTTTATTCTGTGGTTTTGGCTTCCTACCAGGCTTGTTTGGTACACACACCTGTAAAAGAAAGCCTGATCTTTGCTGGAAGATCATATTTTTGATCACTGCTTTTAGTGACAGTAGCTGTACATGCTCCTGATTTTCTGTTGGGACATTCATGAATTGTCATTGCTTCCTTAGCAATGAGATTGCTGAGCAGATGCTATTGTGAGAGACTAGATGATTTCTTATCTGTCATGAGGCTCCAGCAATAATCAACACTTAGGACAAAAATTTCTGTAAATTGTTTGTGTTCTCAGGTGGGTTTGATTTTTCTTGTTTTGTGTAAAGGGCGCATAAACTAGTGTACAAAGTAAAAAAAGGTAAAATAGAGAACCTTTTTTATTATTTTTGCATTTACATTCTCGAGCTGGTTTTGTGACAGTATAGGTTTCATAATGTAAATTCCTTTATAATACTAATAAAAATAATGTAATTCTGTAAAACAGAGGTTTCGAACTGCTTCTGCTTTGTATATTTGACTCTTGTCATTAGCAGGGCAAAATAAAGTGAGATGTTTTCAAGACAGCAGTCATTAGGCCATCACAGTGCTATTGATCTTTGTCCTACATGGAGTATTAATATTGTTGATGGCACAAATACTGTGTACAGGGCTACTCTGTGAAAACAGTGCTGAACATAGGTCATCATCTGTCATATCTGCTCCCCACTGAGACTACCAGTGAAAAGTTCAGTAGTAGCAATCACCTTTCTTCAAATGAAAGAAATGGTGTGACTTTTAAAATTTTTATGTGTGCAAACTTATTAGTGATTTGAGAGACACCCATTATATTCATTATCCAAGAGAAGAATAATTCCTTACTTTCAGGATAAGGTTGCATGCATGTGTGAAAAGTGGATAGGATGAAGGATGAGTAGCTTTATGTAGAAATAGGGAGGGAGTGACCTTGCTTTGAGACACATTTTCTGAACTTTAACACAACACCAACTTTGGCAAGCATTTTGTCAAAATGGTAACCGTAATAGTTTTCTATTAATAATAATAATTAAGAATAATAGTTGTCTTAGCTGGCATTACCTTCATAGAGGTGCATTCTGCTTTCACTTAAACCGGTATAAATACAGAGGTGCCTCTACTGTGCGAATGATGTAACAGAGTAAGTGGGAATGAAGTAAAAAAGTAAGAAATAAGATGGATCAGAGATCCTAGATCAAGCCCTAGTGTTTGGAGAATGCTTTCATCAGTTTTTCTACATCCTAGTAGGTGATGAGGAATAGAGATACTTTGATTATCACGCAACAATTCCAAAATTAGTGGCCATGAGGGAGATGACCTGTTCTGTGAGCAAATTCCATGTTGAAAAATTTGCCTTCTTGGCTGGGGTCCCCAGGGGCTGCCTCCACTGGGTTTATTGCACAGCATAAAAAATCTGAAGTTAGTTACAGGAAAAGAAAGGCCTGTCTTGTTTTAAGTACATTACTAGAGAACAGATTTATTATTTTGCTCTGTTATTGAGTGAAATATTTCTTGAATAAAAATTCCACCAAGCAAGAACAAACTTGTTTAAACTGACAAATTGAGCAACATAGATACAATGTGCAAATGCTCATGTTTACATTCAATACGCTTAAGCATGGCTTAAGGAAATACAGGAAGTATAATAATACTGTAAATAGTAATAAATTAATAATGAGGGCTGGTAGGAAGATGTGTAAAGTAAATATAATTTATAAAGAAAGAGGTGAGATCCAGATAGAAAAAGAGAAAATTGAGTAAGGTTGTTCTAGGCACACTTTAATTTATGTCCATTACCAAAAGTGTAAAGCCAAAAGTGGTTAAACAGTTGAATAAGATTTTGTTGATTTATATTCTGAGTTTATATCAGAAGCTGAAATTGATTCATGAAGAGCCTCCCTCCAGAGTGTATTCCCTGCTGCCTTCATGGTATAGATGATGGTAATGGTGTGATTGTTCTTGTGGGTTTATTCAGCTGGTTGAATGTTGTACTTTTACAGGAGAAAATAAGAAAAGCAAGATGGAAGTGATCATTTTGAAGATAAATGAACTTTTCCAGGCTACTTTGATTCACTGGAGAGACATGACATATTAAACTGCTTAACATCTGGGAGCATCTGTCTATGTAGTCCAGCCTGTGGATTAACTGAGTGCTAAACTGCCATCCCATTTTCATGGAGATTTAGAGAATGAACAGCAACTGCTTAACTGTTTTGACCCAGTCTTATTTTAGAACTGCAGGATATGTAAGCAAATGCTAGATACATTTTCAAACATACATATGCATGTGTCAATTTTTTTTTTTTTTTACATAAGACCATAATTACATAACAACTGGGCTTTTTTAGTTCAAGACAATGTAGTTCAGGAAAAGTACTTAATTTGATAGTGCCATGAAACTTTCAGAATTATTTATTTATGTAAAAAGGCTAACATTTAACTTCTATAAATTAATTAGGTTTTAATGTTCAATTAAATGAATTATTGTCGTCTAATCCCATGATAATTTAGTCTCCCTTTCTACCAGTGTGACAAGTATCTAAAATGGGGCAGGCCATTTCTGTGAGTATCTGTAACTCAATGTTCTGCTTTGTTTTTCTGCTCAGAGTTTTACTCTTTTTTTAAATGGCAAAAGATGACAGACAACTTTCACCTGGTACTTTTCTTTCATGATAAGACAGTTCTGGAGTAGCTTCCATCTTTTTCTTTTTCTTGGTTAGTCAGGTGTTGTCTTCTAACAGGAAATTTTAGATCACTTCTAAGAAGTATGTCAAGGGCATTAACTTCCTGGAGATGTCTGTTGCAATGCTGCCGAGATTTTAAAATCCTTAGTCAACCTAAAGTCTTTCATCCACTGTTACTTTGAGGAGTAAGTCACAGTGGTTAAACAAATTTTTTATATTTTCTAGAGGATATAGCAATGTGAGAATGGATAAGCAAGCATATTATCCCCCTTATAGGTGTTTGGCACAGATTGTTCCTTAATAGATCCTTTCCTGTTCTGAGATATATTTCTACAGTGACAGGTCATTGTGCCTTACAAAATGATCATTCTTAATAACAGGGAATGATTTGATTGATTATTTACTATTTGATTATTTACTATCTGATGGTAAGTATTGCTTAGATTTGACAATTCAATGCTTATTCATATCTGTATTTTGAGTGTTGAAATTAGAATAGCATAGAAAGCATCAACTCTGTCAGTCTGTAATTTTTACATTCAGGAAGATTTTGAGGTTTTGTGTGAATATTTAAACTCACTAATTTAGGGTATTTTTTATTTTGAGGAAGATTAATGGTATTGTTGAATCCAGTGCCTGTATGACTCCTTTCTTTTGTGGCATGACTAGTTCTGTAATAGTTTGATATCTTTTATGTAGGGTAACAATGGAATTAACATTGAGAAAATTATAGAGAAGATCACTAAGATACAAGTTTGAGCTGTTAGGAAGTGGACATTCCCATAGAAGCAACACTGCAAGATTTTTTAATTGACGTACAGAAATCATTAAATTTTAGTTTTGAATGATTGTTCTCATAAATGCTCAGTTTCAGAAATGTAACCATGAATACATAATCGTATCAGGATACCCTTCTACAGTTTATCTGGTTATGACAAAATGGGCTAAAGGTTCAGCCTGGGGTAGGACAGTGGTGGGTCATAGGGATGCTGTGTGATAATCTCTGTGGGGAGAACAAGCTCAAGCTATTGTTTAGCCTAGAATAAAGCAGAAGAATTATTCTCCTATAAAATGGTTGTACCTTTGAGAAGAGCAAGCCCTTAGTAGCTGTAGTCTGGGCAGAGCTGGATGGCACCTTCTGTTACCATACCTGTGCAGAGAAGTGCTCAGCACTGATGGTGCTGGTTAGGAGATGTGCAGATGTGGGGCTTCTGTGTGATTCTTCTGGCAACTACTTCTTGAAAACAAAACTTGGGAAAGTCCTCTAACTCACTGATGTCAGCTAGCAGCATAAGAAAGAATTAGGGGAATTAACAGATCTCTCTGTGGCTGATGATCTCAAGGCACCTTGCTCTGGTCTCAGAGTGCAGTGACATGACTTGCTTAGGGGTCACTGGCAAATGCCCACACCTCTTCTCCAAATCTGCAATTTCCCCAAACAGTTCTTGAGGGCTGAGGCTGTGAGGTCTACACTTGTGCTGCCTCAGAATGATCCTGAGATGACCAGCACATGAGTGCCCAGATAAGAATGGTGAGGGAGGAGCAATGTTTGTGCAATGCCATGCTCCCCTTGCAATGCCTTTTGCAGCCCCATGGTCCTTGGAGCTTAGGTTTTGTAATTCTTTAAAACCTACCTCTCATGGCAGCCCCCAAACACAGAACTTGCAGCAGAACTGCAAGCTGACAATATTATATGGATCACCAAATGGATTGTGATTACTAATTACTGATTTGATTTACCTCAAAATCTGTACTAAAAATCTGTATTCTATGAAATGTGCTAATATTAATAGCTAATGTCAGTAAAAACTAGTCATCGTTATGTTTTGCATGGATGTATTGAGAGTTCTTTGTAATTTTTAGGATTTTAAGAGCATAACATACTAAATCATCTCCCATCTATATGTTTGTACATATGTATGTGTTTGCAAGGGAATCTTTATGATGTTCATCTTTTATTTTGCAGTCAAAACCAGTTGCATTTGCAGTTCGGACAAATGTTGGGTACAGTGCAGCTCATGAAGATGATGTTCCAGTCCCAGGCATGGCCATCTCATTTGAGGCTAAAGATTTTCTTCATGTTAAAGAAGTAAGTAAAACCAGAGGAGTAAGTGAATCACTCTTTAAGGGAATACTTGAGTAATAGTGGTACTATTTTGCAATGTTGATAACACTTCACATTGCCAAAGCACTTTACAAATGTTAAAGAAGCTAAGAGTGTATAAGGAATTGAATGTTCTTTTAAATGCTATTCTTGTAGAAGCAATGGCACAAATTTCTTGCAATCATATTAATGAAGTTCAGAAAGCAAGTACTTTTCTTCTCTAGTAAAAATCACTTATTTATAGTTTAAATGCCTGTGTCTGACTATACAAAGATGAAATATTTCTGGGTTTTTTCTAATCTGGTACTGTGAGGGTTTGTTGGGATTCAGCAGCCAAGGGTTGCCTCTCTTTTAGTTGTGTGACTGCTTATCAATTAACCCAAAATCCTTAAGTCTCCTGTTTTTTAACTGAATCTACTTCCCCAGCACAGACAGTATTTGGTTAGCAGTTACATGCTGGAGAACTGGAATGATCTTTCAAGATAATTGCAGCTGTCAATAAATGAACTTTGCATTTGCTGCATTGGGTTTTCTTTTCCTGTATTTTGGTTTTGACAATTTTAAATTTGTACAATTTCAAACACCTAAAGTAATTTTCTTTCTTTGCTCCTTGCAAGATACTCCCAAACACATAACTTGGTAACTTTTCACATGCAGGCCCTTCTCTCCTGCCTGTGCTCCCTTTTGAATGATTCCTTCATTTTAAAAGGTTTCCTAGCTTTTGGTCATATTCCATTGTGGTTTGTCTCAAAATGGCCCATCTGGATATGGAAATTCATAGGAAAAGAAATAGAAAGTTAGTTAAAGGTTGAGAGCAACCTAGTCATGCATTTGAAATTATGTCTTTGCCTCATTTTAGACTATCAAAAAATCCTCAGTAGTTATGATTGATGAGGCACAATGATTCTGCTAGCTCAGGTGCTTTGGGGAAGAACAGCACAGTCCTAATACAGAGATAGAAATGCAGATGGACAGACTAAAGAAACACAAGAAACAGACTTGGCTAATGATCGTAATTTTTCATATTAAAATCACAAAAAGAGAATAATTTTTATTCAGACGGTATATGGTGAAGGAAATATGCTTTCTGCCTGATGATAGTGTGAAAGGATTGCTCTGCTTTGTCTTGTGACAAAAGAAGAGATGACCAGGCACAGAGTCCTGGCAAGAGAAAAGCATCAGCCTTCCAGTGAGTCTTGAAGCACTGGAAAATATGGCTCAGTGTGGTTAGATCAAAGGGTTTTGTGTAGTCATCTGTTCCATCTCCACATCAAATGAAGTGGTAATCTCAGACTTTATATCAAGTGTTTCCCCTGTTTCCATATAAACCAGACACACAGGGTTAGCAGTTTGCTGTCAAAAGGTAATGTATTTTTCTTCACAGCACAACTTAGTCTCAGATGTATGTCTGAGATGTAGGAGAAAATCCAGAAAGAAGAGTCTCCTGAACTTTTCTGCATCTCCAAAATGCCTTGAGAGGAGGCTTAGCTCAGCTGAGTTCTTACATTGTGCTGCATGTAGCACTGAGGGGTGGAATAATAGATTAAAACGTTCTTGCAACCCCAAGTGTAATAGAATAGGCATTCTGTGCTGATTTCCTTTAAAAACCTGGTTTTCCCTGTACGCTGCCAAGGAGAGGTGATTGCCTACAGGTGCTAGTCCAGAGATGGGTTGGGAAGAGACCCTGGGACCAGGCCAGCTGCAGCACTGGAATGGAGAGATGGGAAGGGATCCACAAGAAATCAAACTTGGACTTAGACTCTTGCCCTACATTTGGCAGCAGCTGTTGTGTCTGGGTGGGTTGAAGCTCCTTCAGAGGCTGCTCCAGGCCCAGCTTTTCCCTGCACAGACAGGTCCTTCCCCCTCCATCTTCTGTCCCATGCCTGCTCATCTCCAGCTCTGTATCCCACCAGATACAGAGGTGCTCCCTACAGTTAATATAATAATAATACTTTTGTTAATAATAATCCCTACAGTTAATGCTGGGGAAACTGAATCATCTAAACTTTAATTATTTATGCAGATTAAAAAAAAAAAACACATTTGACTATAAAATGCAGTGCTGTTAATATATTCTATACCTAACTTGTTGTTTGAAATAAAGAAAGCTACACTACTCTTCAGTAGCTTCTGCCTACATAATGATGCCATACTGGACCACTGCTGTCCTCATCTGCAAGGGCTGTTCACTGATTCGTGCTGCTGAGGGGGCTCAAACAAGTAAAACCTAAAAATGTACATGGACAGTGGTGAAAAGTACTGCAGTGATTGAGTATGAGGGAAATTTATCTTCATTATTAGGTTACATTCATTAAAAGTCAGTTCACATGATGATGATGGATTCCTTCCTGCAAAAAGAAACTGCTGCATCATAGTAACTTATGAATCTTCTGAGACTTTAATGTATGGTCATCATTTGGCTCTGTGTTTAATTAATTTTAGCATTTCTCGTGGCACTCCAAGCACAGGTAAATTACAAAGAATCACTCAACGCAGCCAGCACCTTGAGAGCTGATCACCTCTCTACAAAGATTAAAAAAAAATCATAAAGTATTATGTGTGGCATTATTCACTTGAAATATATTATACTCTTCATGTACTGGCACAGAATTTATCTTTGAGACCTTGCAGAAGTGCATTCCACAGGCTTGCTTCTATTTCTTTATGAATAAGAAATTCCCATGGATTTAGGATTTCTATTGCTTCTAATAAAATTAATATTGTTGCGTGGTAATCTGTTGTACTGTAGAACAAAAATAGTGACTGTTCAGATTTTAATGTAATGGTGGTTTTTAATCGTCTCTCTTCCTTTTACCAAGTTAATGATTTAGTTAGCCTTTTGTAATGAAAGGTTATAATATTAATACTACATTTTAGTCTAATACAGCTTTGAGAAACTGTTATTCCAGAGTAGCTCCCCATGAAATGCTGGTATTCTTACTCATAAAGACATCCCATTGGATGAATTTTTTAGATCTCCTTATGTTTTATAAGCTTAAGAGTGTGTTTATTTTAATCTCTCTTTTTTGTTAGCTGGACTATCTTACAATTGGTCTCAAGCGTCACAAGATTTCTGTAGTTGCCAAAGTGAAAGATAATACTGCAATTAGGTTCTGTATCAATGATCCACCAATGATGGTAAAATTAATTTCTTTTTACAGGATCCCACACATTTTACATGTTTTATTCCTAACTGTACACTTTTTAAAACTTCTTATTGTATAATTAAATATGCACTATGATATCTACATTAATAGCTTCAGATTCAAAAAAGCTACTTTCTTTGCATTCAGGTGTTCTCTTAAAGTTTCATAAATATTCCAAATTACCCAAAATTCTTAATTGATGGTAGAAACACCAAAACTACTGTGCATGGGGCCCATACATGAGTGACCTATTCTCCTTCAAAAATGGTGAATAAATAAGAATGGAAAAAGCAAATAGTACTGCAGTATAGACGTCTGCAAAACAACCAACCTCTCCCACACATGTTGGGGGGGTGTGTATGAATAAAGGTGTTGAATTAGAGTAGTCAATATCTTATATTTAACAGAGCTGAAATTCAGTTAATTTGGCTATCTGGTGGACTTATGTAACTGTTAGGTTTTTTTAGTTATCCAAAGATATCCATGCCTTGTGTATCTATCATAGTAAGTTTAAGGTGCAGATCACATGAGCTATCTGAAGTAGGGTGTATATAAGCAGCCAAATTCAGTTATATTATAGAAGATTTTAGTGAGATGTGGGGGAATTTGAGAAGAGTATTTTTAAATTTAAATAGAGAACTGAATAAAATGGAATAAGAAAAATAGATTATTACAGAGCTGTAAAAATTGTAGCAGTAGGTGAGAGTAGATCCTAAGTCTCTGGTGTCCATGAAGAACTGTGAAGGGAGAACACAAACAGCTCTCATGTATTAGAGGAGAAGACTGTGAAGCAAGAAAAAATATTACCACAATTCTTCATTACCAAAATAACATAGCACAGTGATTAATTGCCAGGAAGAATTACAAAAAATAGCATAAGTGCAAGTTAAAACTAATAACAAAGTTATCCCAGATACAGTAATTTCTTAGTATGTTACTTTTTTTTTTTTTTTTTTTTTTTTTTAATCTGTAGAAATTTAATAATGACTGGTGGATAGGACGATTGGTAAAAGAAGGCTGTGAAATAGGATTCATACCAAGCCCAATCAAACTAGAAAACATGAGGCTGCAGCATGAACAAAAGGCAAAACAAGGAAAATTCTACTCCAGGTAATAACAAAAAATCATTAATAATGGCAACATTGGCTGTGACACAACTTGAAAATTGATGCTGTGTATCATATTCATAAGTCATATATATACTTAATTATTGTTAATGGCATCTACAAACATTTTTAATCGATTAAGGAATTAATATATAATTAAATATATCATTTATTATATAACATTATTTAATACATTATATTGTTAATTAATAAGCTTATTAGTGTCATTGCTATTTGCAAGAAAAAGTAGACATTTAGATTAGTGATCTGTGGTGGCCTACAACTGAAATAGTTTTGTTCTTTTTTTCATACAATAATTGTTAATATACATTGCAGTAAGTGCATTTACTATGTGCTAGTAAATTTTTTTACTTAAAATTGATTTATCTAAATTCTGTCGCATTTTTTATTTGCTAGGATGATCTTGCTCTTTCTAAACACACTTAAAGCTCATTTTAGAAATTGCAGAAAAAGTTAAGATGAATTTACTTGTAAGCCAAAGCCAGTGCCTGTTAGTTAGCTTGTAGGGAACAAATAGTCTTGTCAAATTCATTGCCTACAAATGCAACTTTTAAAAGCACTACATTTTATGATGGAAGTTTCGTGTCAAGTCATTTGTTATTGTTTACTGCAGCCATCATTGCATAAGGAAAAGGATTGTTTCCAGATATTCTGAACAATACTACAAGATAGAATAATGTCACCTTTACTGTAGAAATCTTAATGAAGTAGTTTTGTAGTAGCACCTGTGGAAGTAAATGTCACTTATTTCCCTTTGAGTGTAAAGG
Organism: Oenanthe melanoleuca; assembly: GCF_029582105.1. NCBI lineage: Eukaryota > Metazoa > Chordata > Aves > Passeriformes > Muscicapidae > Oenanthe > Oenanthe melanoleuca. The sequence goes on from NC_079335.1 coordinate 129,421,059, forward strand.
GAACAAATATTCCCAGTGTATTTGGGTGGGATGGACCTGGAATTGAGCTAGGAACCATTCGGGAAGCCAGAAATGCTTTCCTATCCCCATAGGAAGGGCAGCAGTGTTTGTACAGCATGTCTGGAGTAGGACACTGTGATTGTGCAGTCCTCAGCTGCATTCACCAGCTGTGAAATGCCTTTCCCATGAGCATGCTGCCTCAGCAGAAGGATGCTGGATTCCTTATTCCTCTAGTGACATTTGGGACAGCCAGATCTGTCCTAGTGATTCGTTTCCTTTCCAAATCCATTCTCCAGAAATTCTCACTGGAGATAACATTGTCCTACACCACAAATACATTAACTCAGTGCTTATTAATATTTTAAATACAGAAAGTGGAAACTAGTACTATCACATGAATTATTTGAAGAGTGAAATAACCTTTTTTACATTCTTTACGGAGCTTTTTTCATTGTGGTAAATGAAATAAAAAAGACTAGAACTGTCGTTTCATTTTCACAACTTGGATAGGTTTTCACAAAGCAGAACTTGACAAAACCTTAGACTGCTTTAACTCTGAGAGACTTTTTTTCTTAAGTGCTATATTATATTGAGAAAGCAAAAGAATTTGTATGTTAATTAAATTGAAAAGATTATAGACACAGTCTCATCTTCATTAGGAATTTATCAGTAACAGCTAAAGAAAGAGATATGTTAATTGGCTTAAGAATTATTCTTATTAATGAGTGTTAATATTAATTAATATATACCAGTAGTCATATTACTTACTGAATTGTATTAAGATCATGAGGAAGTGAGAGCAGCAGAATGAATTGCACAGCAGCACAGGAATTATGACTGAAGTTTGCATCAGGTCTCAAAATGTTCGCACATTTTGTGTGAGATGTATATTTGTATGTATATATATATATATGTATATATTTATATATATATATACTCTTTCTCACAGCTAGTACTTCATTTAGAAGGCAGATAATAGATAAATTAGATTAAAGATTGAGAGAGCTACAGACCTTCAAACTAATTTATTACATTACTCCAGTAAATCAGGAGGAAACTCTTCATCCAGTTTGGGTGACATCGTTCCTAGTTCCAGAAAATCGACGCCTCCATCATCTGGTGAGTAGGTTGTGAACCCTTTGGTAAAGAGACTCATTAACCTAATTTGTTAAAATTCATGTACCCATAGACATTAGGGTACATTATTCCCCATTCTTCATAGGTAAAACCCGAGTGATGTGTTACCAGATAAGGCTGGTTTGGGGTGGTTTGAAGTAACGGAGTCAATGCCAGCAACTTCAGGCAATGATAGGGCTGTTAATGCCCAACATTCCCTCTTTGCTTTTACCACAGAGTTTTGTAGCAAAGGCATAATAGATCTGTGAGACTACATTACAGTAGGATAGTGGAAAATTTGGTCTGGTCTGGGCACTCCTACTGAACAATAAATACTTTCTTGTACCGGACAAAAATCAGCAATAAGAATAGAAGTTCCTGAGAGGTTTCTGCAGGAGCATCAAGAAAGGCATTATTTTAAAACATCAGGAACATTTAGTCTCACAATTCTGATCATAATGATGTGCTTCACTTAATTCTAGGATACTGGATATTTTTTGCCTTCAACAAATTTTTCAGAAATACTGTTTTGTACTTAGAGCATCAACATACATATTTAAATTTAGTTAGGTTGAATTCAAGTCATGTGAAGCAAATACATTGCAAGTTGGTGGAGGATGCTGGCATTAGCTCCATCAAAAAAGCACGACAAAAGATCACAAAAATTTTTTCTATCTAATTCAGCTGCTGTGTTGCTGGATGTTTTATCTTCTCATGTACATTGTAAATATCTGAAAACTGAAAATATTGATGAGTGTTGCTAGTGCCTTGTATATTAGGGCAAAGACATGGATCTTCCAATCATATTCATTTATATGGAGTCTGGTCTACAGAGCAGGCATCTTTAAATGAGCCTGAAGATTTTAAAGTATTTACTGGTCATTTAAAACGGAGACAGAGAAATTAAATCATGTTTTGTTAGTGTCTTCATTCGGTTCAATTAATTGCAAAATATATCTGTCTTGTGAAAACATGGATTTGTTAGTAACAACCAACTTTATTACAATTGCAGTTTGTTTATAAAAATTCCACCTCAGTTTAACTTCTCTTTTATTTTGAAAATACTGTATCAGTTCACTAATGTATGGCCATAACAAAGGTGTAGAACACACCTTAATCTTTTATTTTCTGATGGCTCTAAACTGATGTGTTTACTTTTCTGGCCAACTTTTTCAACAACTGCATTTTTGTAATAAAATAGTTCTTGGACCTATGTTGCAATCTTATAGTTAGAGCATCTGAAATTCTGTAATATTATTTGCTATCAAAAAAACTCTTGAAGATCAGTAAATATATTTCCAGAATGTTGCACAGAATTCAGAATCAAGAGCACAGATATCACATTGATTACCAGCTGACTGATTGCTACCCAACCTCTAATTTTCATTGCATTGAATTGTTTCTTCAGACACTGTCTTGCAAGAAACATGTTGGGTTTTTTTGGAGAAAGAAGAAAATCTATTAAAGTTTATTCAGTTACAGTGAAGATTTGGAAAATATGTATGGATAGTGCACATTAGCTTTTTCTGTGACTGCAAGATTTTGAGTCTACAATAATTTTTTGCTTAGGATGTCCTAAGAAAGGTGAAAGAGGCACAGTTTGTGACTAAAACAAAAATTCAAATGACTTCAAAGCACAATTCAATTATTATTCCCACAACTCCTCTCTTTGAAAGTATAATCAATTAAACATTCATCAATTATGTAATAAGTTGAAGAATACTAACTGAATAAGTTAAGTTCATTTTTTTACTTTGAGTCAGTGATGGGATTTTCAAAATAAAATCATGTCACCGAAAGACCAAAACAAAACAAACTCACAAACGAGATGAAGAACTACTGAAAAACAAATGAGAGGCTCATATCTATTTAAATATTCAGTATTGATATAGCAAATAATCCATATGGTCCTGTTGGGCCACCAAACTGGATAACAATAATGCTGAAAATGACTGAAAAAACCCTATGAACTAAAGATAGTTAACAGCAAAAGAACTGTCACAGGAGATGTTCCATAGTATGAAGGCTGAGAATGGAAAAAAAGGAGATATTGGTAATTAGTGGATCAAATTCTGCATTTCTTTCTTACAGGAAAAGCTTAAGGTAACTGATTTTTCTTTACTGACAGTATTGGTTGAACATAGAACTGAAGGAGTTTTAATTGTGAGTGATTTACAGCATCTATGCTGGCCTGTATTCAAGAAAAGATAATATGTTCTTTTTATACTTATAAAGAGGATGAAGGAACAGTGTTGCTAGAAGAAAATGTTACATGATTTCTGTGGCTGATTTAGGAGCAGCATTATAGAAACAGGATGTGGATCTACTCACTGGGTTTTTCCTGGGAAGGGCAGGCTCAAAGGCACAGTAACTCAGGGAATGTCAGGCATCAAGGTATTAGATCCAAATAATCCAAATGGGAGAATGTACTTTATGCAAACAAAAGAGATCACTGCCCCAAGTGTCTCTTACATCAGTGGCTGCACGTAGGCTTGACAGAAATATTTATTTGTTACATAATTTAAAGCACATGCCACTGTATTAGTTGATGTCCCACTCATGAAGCAGATGAAATCAGGTCACTAAGATTGTTTCATAATAATTTGCAATGATTAATTAAAGGTCTGGATAAAGTCAATATAAATGATTCTGCTTACAGATCTATTTAGGGTTAGGCTTAGTTTGACATAATGGCATGGCAAGATACGGGTGTGTTACCAGAGGGAGTGGAGAGGTAGGTAAGATCTTCACACAAGGGTGATATTGTACACGTTTGTGGTTCACTTTTGTGCATCTACTTGCTTTGTGAAGACAAGTTTAAATCATTACTTAAGATCAGGATTGATTGTTGTAAACGAGAAAGGTTTTGTTTGGTTTTGTTTCATTTTGGATGTAGTTGGCAGGTATCTGTTCTACTCAGCATTCAGGATAATATGGCTTTGTATTTTGAAAGTGTATTTATTACTGAGTATGTGAGGATTCCTGTTGAAACTGTTATTACTTACTTGCTAAAAAGGGTAAATAATTTGTGGTTATGGTATAAGCATTTTTTGGTATATATTCTTTTGGTGGAGATTGAACAGCAACAGTTTATTGTATTCACTTCCATTTTACCCTGCCTACATCCTCACTCTTTACATAGGATCCATGTCTCTGAGCCAAGCTGGGATAAATTTCCTTTCTTCTGCTATCCATTCTTTTTAGTTTTCACTATCAGTACATCTGCATTTAATTACTTCTAATAAATGTATCTCATAAGTGCGATGCATTTTTATTTAAAGACATTAAAAATGTCAATTGTAGTCCATCCTGAGATAAATGTCAATAACATTGTACCAATATCTGGCTGATTTTGCCATGAGAAGTTTTTCTTCTACTTCTTCAGTTCCTATATACACCGTTGTGACATTTCAAATTTCAATTGATGATACCCATTTTCAATTAGTGTTCATTGCTATAAAATAATCCAAATGTTGTTGGCCAAGTTCTGTTGTTTACATTGGTGGAAGTCTTATCTATTCCAGTGAATACTTTGGATTTACACTGGCGTAACAAGCACAAACTTGGCCATATTTTGTAAATGTTACACTAGCTGTTACAGATTGCCTTCTGTCTTCTATTCCTAATGTTCTGCACCTTTAAATTTTTCCCCTTTGTTTTATTGTAGTTTTTTTCTCATGCTGACTTTTAATTTTTTTACAAACTTTATTTATGTATGTATGTATGTATGTATTTATTTATTTATTTATTTATTTATTTATTTATTTATTTATCTGGACAGTTTTATTTCTCTTTACCTGTAATTTCCTTTTTAACCTATCTTTACTTTCCCTGTCATCTGATAATTCTGAATTGTTTGTCTGTATATAGCTGTAGACATAGATGCCACTGGCTTAGATGCAGAAGAAAATGATATTCCAGCAAACCATCGCTCCCCCAAACCCAGTGCAAACAGTGTAACATCACCCCACTCCAAAGAGAAAAGAATGCCCTTCTTTAAGAAGGTAACACCGCCTTCCAAGCTCCCATCTGTCCACCTGTTCACCTGCACTGCGTCGCATTTCTAGTCCTGTTAACTGTCTGCGTCCTCTGACCAGCCAATAACATGCATGCTTTGTTGTTCTTTGTTTCTTTTCCATGCTGCTGTAGCTAAGCAGAAGCAGAAATCGGTAAGTTTCTATCGACATCGCCTGTGTTTATCCTGCCACTGGCATCATTAGCATTATGGCTCCAGATTAACAATGCAGCTATTCTAGAATTAAGAATGAAGAGATGTGTTGAGCTGATAGTGGATTCATTACAGGAAAACAGGCAAAAGTTCAGTGTGTCTGTGCAACTCTGCTGCATACTTATCCTTTTTGATGGAATAACAGGACACACTTAGAAGGCCTTGTAATGTTTGAGAAAATTATTTCTAGCATTGTAATGCACCTCTCTAGTGCATGTATATTTTTTCTATATCTTTCTCAAGTTTGTTTTTTTTTTAGTTACTAAGGCTATCAGGCTATTGAAATCATTATTGGAATCTTATCAGATACTCAGTTTGGACTTAAGAAACAAATTGTCAAATTTGTTGTATTTTTAATTTAGTCTGTACATAAGCTTCTAATTCACTAGATGCAAAGTCTGCAAGTGCACAAGACCAGTGGAAAACCTCAGACTTACTCTGACAGTTTACTTCAAGTTTTTTCTGTTGTCATGTATAAATTATTGGCCAAATGTTCTTGCCATCCATCAGTGAGACTTTTTTAGTATCTTAGCTATTGGAAATGGTACTGTGGTTCCCAGGAGAGCCAATGTCTCTCCACAGATTACCCAGATAACTACAGAATTATGCAATTGACATCCTGTTGCTAAAAGCTGCAATATGTTTCTAGGACCTTTGCTGGAATAAGTTAGCAAGACATTAGGTAGCAGCCAGACTATGTAGTGAAATACCACATTTTGACTTTTTTGTTTTAAAATCTTTAGTCTTCATAGCTCTCATTCATTTGGTTTTAACCACTCACTTTAATCTACAGGTAATAACAGACTGTTATAGTGCTTAAACAGTGACAAGTGACATTGTTGTCCCTGCTGTGGATGCTCTCGTGTTTAATAAATAGATCTTTGTTTCTGTCTCTCTTTTCTTGAATTCTTTTACATAGTATTGAATCCTTCCCATTTCCAAGTCACTACTATTGGCTTCAGTTTGGTCTGTTAAGCCTGGTGTGGAAATCAACAGTAATTTCTTACTTAATCATATTTTTAATTGGATAAAAATTATAAGGGAGAATAAGACATGCTGACACATATTGGATGCTGTCTGCATAAGCGTCTTTCAAAGATGCAGCCTCTAGATGAACCACCTTAGACCTGGATGAGGGTTAGTCCCATGTCTTTCTTTCACTCTGTAGTGCCTCTTTTTTTCCATATCAGAATCATTACTAGTGTTAGTGGGGTTTGTAATACTGACATTTACAGTTCCTACTGGATGGCCATCCCAAAGTAATCTACATAGTCAAACCACTGAGTAAAAGCTATATGGTCAAATCTGCTAGTTTTTATTCTGAGTTCATATTTGAACTTGAATCTGCAATGAAAGCTGTGTAGTTCAGTGCTAGTCTCTTAGAAAATATTAGATTCTCTACTGCTAAATTAAAGAACTTTAATCCTTCCATTAGATAACTTCTACTCAATTTTCTGCTGACAGCTTCATTATTTCAAGCTTTAAAGATTAGAGAAAAAAATGCCCATTGCAACAGAACAGAATTTTAAAATACCCCATATTCCATCAAATAAGGTGATTTCTGTGCTTGCCCTGATTGTCAAATAGCTGGTTAACTTCTAGCATGAATGCCTTTGGTTAAGTCAGCCACATTAAGACAAAGATCTGTTGCATCAGGGCACTCATGCTAAAAGCACTTGCACAACTGTAATGAATTTTTTTCGAATCTGTCTCAAATACGCTTATCAGATTATTAAAAATGTTAGCAAGAACAGTGGAGGACTGCTTTTGGATACAGGCCCAGCCTAATTGCAGGGGTTTGCTTTGAAACGTGTTGAGTCAGATTCTGCACTGTGAAAAAATAATTCATTTCACATGCTTATGATGCCTTGGGCACTGGTATTCATTCTCATGTTATTAATTATCTTGTGAAACTACAGGTAATAAAAAATAAATTACACTGAGGGACATTCACAAAAATGTTTTCTGTGTTTTAGACTGCTTTAGACTGCTGCTTGTGTAGCATTGTGTGCTGTCACTGTATAAATGTCTGTCTTTGTGGGTTTGTGTTTTGGAATGTATATACTTATTTTAATGTTATTGCAAAACACCTTGGGATACATTGAGTTCTGGAACAATGAACAATGTCTGTATTCTGTGATCTTGACTGATGTATTTGTACTATGTAAGCATTTGAAAAATAGATCTGGCATTTCTTTTTCTGTAACACCCACACATTTCTGGGGTTGAATTTCAATCTTTTTTTCCCAAGACAAAGATAAACCAAAACCTTACGTATGAACAAAAAACTCTTTCTGATAAGACCCCATTCACGGTGATATATATTAAACAGCTACTTAGTAAAGAAGAAAAAATACTAAACTCAACAGTTTAATTTTTTTATATTGAATTGTGATAATATAAATTTTTTGCATCCTTAAAAGGAGGCAATCTTTTTCTCTTTGTATGTTAGAATACATTTTTAGAAATTGTGCATGATACATCAGTTAGTATTTTAGTAAATATGGTACTACCAGAATCCATTCTTGGGTAGTGACAAGAACTTCCCAAAGTGGAAGAAATGCTATCCCAAGCTCTGCTTATGATAATTTTCTAGAAATACTAACTTGATCAGTCATTATTTTGATTTAATTTGTAATTGAATTGTGGGTGCAAATGTGGACGTCAGACTGAGTGCTGCATGGGAATTTGCAGTGATGTCACAATGTATTTTCAGGAGTGGGCAGATCTAAACATTAAAATAAAAGATGCATTATGCTTTTCTCATCCCTCCCCCCCTTTTTTTTTCAGTTTTTCTCCTTCATAATTTCCTATATAAAACTTCTGTTGAAAACAGATGTCACAGCTGTAAAATTAACCGTTTCAATTCATTAGTTGTTGGAAATAACCTTTTCAATTTCCCAGTTAGGAATTGTGCGGTGGGAAATGTGCATGACCCAGAATAAGAGTTTTTAACTATCCAGAGTAAATATATAAACAGAAAGAAACCCTAAAGGCAAAGAAAAGTTTTTTTTCAAAAGAAATCTCTGAACTATATCCTTATCTTGTGCTACCTGTTTCTTGAAAAAGTTAATGAATCTGAGATTCCTGTGACATTACTGGAAATTCAAAGTTCCTAATACTGTAAAGTGTGTATAACACTTTCTCTAGGTGCTGTGATGCTGAAAACTTTTTCTGTTTTGCAGACAGAGCACATCCCTCCCTATGATGTAGTGCCTTCTATGCGACCAGTAGTTTTAGTGGGGCCTTCTCTGAAGGGATATGAGGTAATTGATTGTTGTAAATGGTTTCATTTTTGACAAAATATTGTGCTTCATTTGTATTTAATAATTTATAGCATAGGCAAACATCAGACATTTTTTACTCTTATTGAATAGCTGCTTATTTGTATTTTACTTCATGTCAAAATTGAGATTAAGAATAAATTGCATTCCAATCCCGTTCTTCGGATACAAGCTTTATTATATAATACTATTATAAATAAGTATTATGAATTTACTATGTGGTTATTATTATGTTGTTTTTTTCCATTCTAGGTAACAGATATGATGCAAAAAGCATTATTTGATTTTTTAAAACATAGATTCGAAGGGCGGTAAGTACTTTGCAATGCAAATATACTTCAGGTTCCATTTGGGTTCCACCAGATTTTTAAGAAATAATAGCATTGGACAAAATTAGGAATGACAGCTAATTCCTTGATCAGCAGACTATTGTGTGGATTGGAAGTTTTCTTGACAGAGCATGCAGAGGCTGTGTTGCAGTGGGAAGTGTTCTGGGGCATACATTTCTTGAGAGTGGAAAAAAGGATGTCTTCTTCTTGATGACTGTGACATTCACACTCCAAATTGCTAGATATTTATCCACAGATTAAAAAGTTATTTTAAGTATTTTTCAAGTGATATCTCATCAATGCTTCCCAAGTTTTGAGCAAAGTGACAAGAGCCACAGTTCCTCCTCAGCTCTACTTCCTTACTTGGCATCCAGCTTGGAAAGAGTGATATGGGATTCAGACTATCTGGTGTATGGGATTGTCAAACTTTTGATCCCTCAAGATAGGAGCTTGGTTTGACAGTAGTTCTGGCCTCTATAGTGGGAAGTTTCAAAAGGACTGGGATGAAGGGGTTGGGCAGAAATATGGTCACCCTTGGCAGCAGACCGGCTGCACTCGCAGGGTTCTGACCTGAGTGGTTGCAGTACACTAGGCTGTAGCACAATGGGATTTGTATTTGAGCCTCCAGGCATTACTGTGGTTTAGATGTCAAATGATAGTCTGTCCCTAAAAGCAGTGCTGTGGTTTGTAACTCCAACATCACAGACCCAAGGAGCAGAGACATCAGGTGCATTCTCTAGACATGATTTTATTGGTATTAGATCAAGCTCCAGATTAATGTGTTCTAATGGGTTGACAGTGGGTGGAAAAATTGTGAAAACAGGAAGATCCTGTATTTATATCTGTTACTTCAAGGAATGTTCTATTTAGTTTGGAAGCGGATAGATCCATAACACTATTCTGTGTGTCCTGCTGCTGTCAAAACTTTGAAGAGGGAGCTTGAGGTATTTTGTCAATAGCTTTAGTTCTTTAAAATATCAGGCATTGTAGTTTAAGCTGGTGGAATTTGTCAGTCACAATAATAATATCAATAGCTAACCACATTAGTAATCCCTCTTTATATTAGTCAGGATTGTTAAACTCTAGATAACACACCTTCAGAACGGGAAGGTAACAAAATATTTGTTGCAAGCAGAAGAAAATTAATGCATCTTTATGTTTTTAAGTATTTTATAGCATGTCAGATTTTTGGTTGTAGATCCAACTGTGGCAGGGTGAATCCAGGAGTATTTCAAATAAAATTTATATCTATAGTAGCAGATTTGAAGCATCCCAAACTTCAGTTGCAATTGGAATCTTTACTTAAGGTTCTGAACAAATTTGCTACTGCTTTGAGCTCCCACACTGCTGTCCTTGCTCTTGTTGCAATTGTTTAGCAATATGAACATACACTCCCTTTGTTTTGAGAGCAGACTTGGTCTTCCTGGTGTGATGTTTCTCAAAGACATGAAAATGTCCTCGGAAAGATGGTGAAAATGAAAAATAGCATTTTTCATAGATATACTGATAAATCTAGTGTTGTTCACTATACCATAATTTCATTTTAAAAGGCAAAAATTTTCTATTGCCTGTAGGAAGAATGGCAGAAAAAAATCAAAATCAACACAAAAAACCAAAAAGCTGTAAAAGTTTATAGTGTCCTTCCATTAGCAAATAAATAAAACCAGTAAGTACCCCAATAAATATGTTTGACTTAATTTTAAGACAAATGGCACTATCTGGTGAGCTGTGCCAGAAATCACAATCTTTGGTTATGCTTTTAGCTTAAGTCAAATCACACCTAGATTTCCAAAATTATATTACTAAACAGTATTGCACATATAATTCTGGTTTTTTCATATTAACTTCTGGCTCTGTTACATTTTTTAGATAAATGCATACACATATTGAGTTCATTGGGAAATGGCCTATTGGATTACATTTCAGATGAACAAACAGCATCTGACTGTGCTTGCTAGAGAGGAGCCTCCTACTTCTTAGCAAATCCATTTCCTCTTTTAAATTACAAGTAAAATCCTACAAGGAAGAACAAGGGAATATCATCAGTCTGATTTAACTCTCAGCACTGGAAAAATGTGACCTCTAAACCCCATTAGACCAGAGAGTTTGAAAAGGAATTTAAGGGTGCATTTTGACCCTGTAAAGCAAAACAAAGTAACTGTTTGCCTAGGAAGAAGAATATGCAGAAGGTTATGTAGCAGATCAATGCTCATCTTTTCTCATTAACAGAATACTGAACCTGCCAGGTAGTCAACCTAGACTTTTCAAGTATGTGCTTCTTCAAGTTACAATTCGTACTTTTAGGTGGCTAGAATATTGCTAGCATGAATCTTTCTGGAAGATTATAGGTAGCTCTTGCACTCTGTTAGAAAAACACATGCTAGTAAACTGAAAAATAAAAAAGCCAAAAAACCCAAGCCAAAACAGACAAAAAACCCCTGAGTTATATTGCTGGAATAATTTCCCTGATAAGCCTTACCTTTACCATTTAATTCTGCATATCCCTACATGTCTTACAGGTATGGCTAAAGTAAGCCAGGTTGTCATTCAGTACTATTCAAGAAGTCAGGGAAAGGAGAAACCAGCCTGGTTATATTGGGGATACATGTGAAATGTCAGATCCTCACCAGACCTGGAGATCCCAGGGAAGTCCTATCTTCTGCAACAATCCCTGACCTCCTCCTGCCTCCCCTCTCCTCAGGGACCTGTAGGAGGAAGACTTGTCAGTAGTTATTGTAGCAGTAAAGTTAGATAAAGTCTTTCCTCTGTTCACATTGGGTGAAGCATACTGTGCTGCTGAGCACTTCTTTTCCTGTAGTCTTAGCCATCTTCTAGTGCTAAATGATAATTCTCCCCACACAAAGATAAATAACGTTGAGTACTGTTTTGCTGTATTTATTTTGCAGTATATCAATTACACGAGTCACAGCAGACATCTCGCTTGCCAAACGCTCAGTATTAAACAATCCCAGTAAGCATGCGATAATAGAGCGATCTAACACGAGATCAAGCCTAGGTAAGTACCTAATGATGCTATCTGCAACTTGCCTGTGAAGTGTACTGCTCTCATTTCATATGTGTGTGTTAAAAATAGCCTTCTCTCTGCTGTGAGAAAATCACAGTTCCCATAATTCAGAAATCCTGGCACTAGAAATCATTTTAAAGTCACTATCAGGTAAACTTCCTGTAGTGCTGATTTTGGTTTATTCTGCTTATGCTCAGTTTTCATGTTTTGCTGTTTGCCTCAGTGGGGAGAGGTAGACATCCATATCAAATCTGAAGACACGTTCTTTTGGTTAAATAGAAGAGGCAGTTTTTGAATACTTGGGATTATATGGATATTATTGATATTATGCATTATTTTTTATAAGATTACTAGTAGTGATAGCTACTAATATGAAGCCTGAGAAAAATTATTGAAGTACACATTTTATGAATTTTGTATCAGTTTAAACTAATCATAAGGTTGGTATAAAAACAGGAAGGATGCAAAAAGGAAGATGTTTTTAAAAAGCTGTATAGCTACATTCATTGCCTAAATTTCTGTCATCATACATGAGTCTTTTTGTAATGAAGCTTGTCCAGTTGTATCAATAAGGAAACATTTGTTACTCAGGAAGAAAAATAAGCTTAGCTGGGAAGTTTTAATTAAACATAACCATTTACAGTACAGGTGGCTGCACTGGAGCTTCCAAGGTGTCCTAGGGATAGGAGGAAAAGGTGGTCATTTTGGAGTCTTAATTCCTGACTGCCTTTGCCTTTCCTCTAGTGTGAGATGTATTTTATCCAGGACTGTGCTACTCTCACTGATGCATTCCCTCTGTAGAGACACCTGGAGACAGCCAAGAGGTCTAGGGAAAGGTTCCCTGTCCATGGCAGGGGGCTGGAGCTAGAGGACCTTTAAGGTCCCTTCCAGTACAAACCATTCTATGATTTGAAGATGAATCCTGCCCGGAGTCTACATACTCGTGTAAGGCTTGACTGAGATATGGGACTAAAGGCCTGTAACAAATCCTGCACAGGTCCCCCATCAAATACCAGAAAAAGGGGAACTTGCTAGATCCCAGGTGAATACTCTGGCCATGTTTCTGCTTTTCCAGAACTGCAGGTTCCCCTTAGTAGCCTTTGAGAGAGATTGATTTCCCCTGAATACAGCATTGAATCTTGAAAAATTGTAAATTTTGTGGAACAAGAACTATTAAATAAGTTCTTATCAGTTTTGTAACAAAAAAAAATTTCCAACACCTGAACTGTGACTGAATATTTAAGGTTTGTCTAATATATTAGCACTTTTTAGAATAAACTTCTCCACCTTAAAACTTCTGACTTCCTTCTCTTGAAAATTTGTTTCATAAAGCCTTTGCTTTCAGCTATATGGAGGCTGTGAATTTTTGCTTGAAAGTAGTCTGTAGCTTCCAAGTGTGTCTTATTTTATGTGTTTTCAAATATCAAAATGCAATGTACTGTAACAACATAATTAATATCTTTACACACAAGAATATTCTTCTGTGTGAATTTCAGTCTTGTCACCAAAGACTGTTTAATAATCTTATGAAAAAATTAGGTGTCACTTACTTTGAGTAGGATTGAAAATTGGTGATAAGTATAGAAGTCAACTAGTCATGGAACAAACAATCATGATGAGTAAGTCTCCAGCCTCATCAGCAAAGCTTGTACAATTTTGCAATGCTGTACAAATATATGCAGCAGTAAAAGCTGCAGATATTCATTCCTTATGCTAAAATATTTTCATATACGTGAAGCACCTATCACAAAATTTTATACAGGAAAAAATTAATAAAAATTAAATGCTGGCCAATCTTGTACATCTTTATCTTGTGTAGAACCATACTCTTGAGAGCATCAACATTTTTTCTTTGTGTCAAGGTACTTTTTCAGATGAAGGTATTTAAAATGTGAGTTCTGACAGATCCTCAGTTTGAGACACCCAAAAGATGACAGTGTTTATGTATTTATGGAAATATGCAGATAGATAGGTAGATGTGTCTCTCTAGTTTTTGTAACAGGCCTGTTGTTATCTAAGATTTCCTGCTACATATCAGTTTTCAGTTGCATATAATTTTTCTAAAAATTAACTGATTTATAAAATAACTTTGAAGATCTTTGACCAGAGCAACTGGGTCATTCTAGCATAAAGTTAGGGCAAAAATTAGTTTTACGTATGCTAAAATATTCTCAAACCCTTTTCTTTCAGAAGCTGTTATACTTCCATTGTTCTAGTAATCTATCAGGGTTTTGAAATTTGGTAGTGAACTAAACAAAATTCCAGTTACATGTTTCTGGGTAATTTTATGAAAATAATGATAAAACTTGACCAAATTATTAGAAGCTGCTATTAACACATGCCAAGCTTTGCATCTGAATTGCTTGAAGACAGCTTTCCCTGGCAAGGTCCAGCAATGGTGCTGAGCAGAACCTGCTCCCAGCAGACTGAATCAGGGTAGCCAAGCAGAACTGAGGTGAAAAGATGCTCATCATTAAATTTGCAATCCCTCCTTTGCTGTGCAGTATGGAGGATGTTTAGAATAAAAAGTCGTTTACTTTAAATATGATCACCTGGAGGTGATCTGGCCTGGCTAAGGCAGGAAGGCAAGTAGTGAAAATCCATTATGGAAAAGGTTGGGATTGTGGAGGAGGAGTTGGGATGGTTAAACCCGTCATAAAGCACCTCCAGGTCAGTGCTCTAGGCATGGGATAAACCATGGGAGGACAGAAATAAGACAGGAAGTCAGGGAGGGAAGTGATGTGGCAGCAGTGTTGGGAGGAAAACTGAGATAAAATAAGCTGGAGTCAGAAAAGGTAGCTGCTTTTGTATGACAGTGGGAAAACCCTTGTAGAATGCAAAAGAAAAAACTACAAGGCATGTTACAGCCTGTTCCCTTGCCTACCTGCAATGTACCCCAAGGCAGAAATAAGAGTCAGAATCAAAAATCATTGTAGTCTGCTAGTAGGTGACAACACACCACTGCTGTGAGTGTTTAGGTGGCTGAAGTAGAAGAGGTGAGTGGCAATATCACATTATAGAGTGGGCTTTTTTTGCAGTTTGTGTGATGAATTTGCTATAAGTCAATAAAATATCCTATGAAAATATTATTAGTTTTACAAATTCAAGTAGTGCAAAATAAAGGTAAGAAGTTATAATAAGAAGGCTAACAGTGCAGCATTTTAGTATCTTTAGGTAATGCATGCTGTGATCCAATCTTTGGTTGTATTTATAGACTACTTTACCACTGGTCCTCTGCCTTAATATTCTTGAAAAATGTACAAAAATAGTGTGGGGAATTGGATGCAATGCATTTGCCCCAGTGCAATATTGGCTTTTGCTGCTTCTGATACAGAACTGCTGTATAGTACTGGATTAGTTTATTTACAGACTTTATGAAGATGGCTATTTTTTCCCAGTGTCCTTTGTATGCTTCAAGCATCTTTTGTAGAAATACTGAGTGTTGTAGCTGAAACAGAAGTTCCAGCTTTGGACCTGTCAAATAATAGTGTATACCATCAGAATCAGCATATTGCATGGTAATGCATTGATGAGAAGGAGGATGGAAAGCAGGCAGTCCTTTATGAGCTACTGGAGCTCCTGTTGGGTACCTTGTAAAATATCAGCCTTGTGGATCCTCATTCCCCAGAAGTTCTCTTATTTTAGGTTGTGCTTTTTACAGGCATTTAACTGGGGAGGTATTATTTTCATTCCCTGCCTAGCTCAAAGAATTTTTTTCTTCTCTCAGATCAGTCCTGATACTCTGTACTGACACTATAGAGCAGCATCAGGAATTTCCTGAGTCTTAGTACTGATTTCTAAAAGAAGCTTCAAGGTTATGTTCCATTTTGGAAGAAAGAATCCCCAGGAATCAGGATTTCCTGTATTTCTATTCTGAATATAATTTCATCTGGTAATTACTCTGAAGAATCAGATACTACATTTTTGAAAATCAATCTCCCCCGAATTATTCATTACTTGTGATTATTCTTTGTAATTCAGTTTTCTCTTTGGAACATACAAATAATACTACCTTCTCACCTAACCAAGATGTTTAAAAGGGAAAAATCTTTTTTTTTTGCATATACCACCAAAGTAAGCTCCACAAAATAGCCCATAAATATTTTATGCATTCTGTTTTCAGAGAAGGATTAGAGCCATGTGTTCTAAATGAGATGTGAAACACGTATTTGACAATGAAGAGCAAGTAAATTATTCAATGGCTTCTTATAAGTTGACAGTGTATGGAGCTGCATACTGGATGAGACAGCAGCCCTAAAGGAACAACTGTATGACTTGTTCCTGAATGTGCTCTCTTATAATACAGATCTCAAAAGATTTGTTTTAGGAGAGCTATTTTGGCATTTCGTATTTTATTAGCATTAGCTTTGCAGCCAATAGTATTCCCTACTAATACATTCTCTACTAATACAATTTTTATAGATACATCATTAAATAAGAACTCCCATCACATTAGTTCTTTTCTAGTATCTGCTGCAGCTCTGCTCAGACTCCTGGAAAATGAATTTTTTCTCTACCTACAATTCCCTTTCTATACAATTATAATAATAGGGTCTTTTCACTGGGTGGGGGTGGGGGGAAGGAAATTGTAGGGTGGGGAAGGAAGGGAAAAAACCCCAGAATTTAAGCAAACACTAAATTTGTGCTGGGGTTTTTTGTTGTTTTTTGATTTTTTTATTTTTTTGGTCCAGGCTATCCAAATTTACTTAGTTCTGGCTTATGTATTTAAAACTGGTATTTATCACAATAAAAATTTGTTCTTGTTAAAGAAAAACAGTATTTTTTTGTTGGTTTGGTTTGGTTTGCTCTGAAAGGGTCTCCTGGCTGCACAGCTATGAGATGTGGGGAGATGAGTTGCTCTATTCTCTCTCCTCCCTGAACAATCATTGGCACTTGGACAGAGATTTGGTTTATTCCTATATCTGATATAATTTAAAAATGCCTTTTTTGCAAATTTATATAATTTATTATTTAATATTTTTATATATATATATATATATATATTTGCTATATAACATATATAGCAAGTATAGCTCCCCAGAACTGCTTTATGTTAATCCAGATCCCTCCTTCCTTCCAGACTCAATGGAAAGCTCTTTTTTTACCTATCAAACTTTATGTAGTGGTAAATCATGCAGCCAGGCCATTTACCCCTAGCTTATGATCTCGTTTGTGAGCAGCAGTTGAAACTGCAGAAGAGAAGGCTATTTCTTAGACTTCTGAAAATATTTTGGTTTTTGACTATTATATATTAATAGTTAACAATAATTGAACTCTACATTTTAATAAGTGTGCCATCAACTACTTAAGGTAGTACAAAGGTATTGTGCTTGGTATATTAATACCAAATACTTTTCTCTGGGTAATACTATTTTACCTTATCACCCAGTACAGTGATGTACATAATACAGAACACTGTGAAGTGAGCACCATTCTTTAGAATTATTTAATAGATAAACCAGAATTAATTTTAAAGAGGCATACATCAATAATGTGATAATCAGAATAGGGAATAGCCACGAGGAACTGGATTTACAGGATTTTAAGGGATTCTTACTCAGCTTGTAATGGTACACACACCTATCGACTGACAGTTTGCTTTTGTAATGGAATCAGTTAAAAATAGACTTAGGATTTGACTCATTGGAAACCAATGCTGCCACTGAATATCTAGTATAAAATTAATGTTCTCGAGAACTTTTTTAATCTGACTCCTAAAGATTCAGGTGGATAGTACAGTCTTATTCCTCTCTGTCATGGTTTGAGACAAGACACTCTCTAATTAAGCTTGTTTTGATGTAAGAGAAATGTTTGCTTGTCAATATTGTTACATGTTTTAATACATGAGATATTAGAAGTAAATTGAAGGAAAGGGCAAATTTCTTTAAAAGCCTAGAAGAAATCTGTAGTTTTGAACAGATTTTTTCTCCTAGAAGGTACAGTATGTGGTTAAATCTTATTCATCTGAAAATCAGCCCAAATTGGCTTAGTTAAATTTTTATATGGATACATGCCATTTGCAGAAACTGAACCAGCTTCGTGCTTTTGCTGCATTTCTTTGTCAAAAGAACCCAGACCATTTTCTGTGTATGTTACACTTGTTATAACCTTACCTCATGCTGTATGCTTTGTACAAAACCTGATTGTGTTGGCTTTTTCCATTCTTTGCTTCATTAATGCTCTCCCTTTCCAGATGTTTTAGGTATGTATACAAGCTTGCAAATTACTTTTCCTGCTGTTTTGTGTTCAGTGCTTTATTGTACCTGACAGAACCACCGTGTGTTTCTCGCATCTGGCTCACTGACAGACAAAAGCCGATCCTGTACTATGTTGCTAAGCCTTTCCTTTAGAAAACCTTGCTGGTTTTCCTTATTTATTTTCAAGTAATTCTAAAAATAGAGTTGACATTGACAAGTAAACGCTACAGATTAGGTATTCCTTATTTCTGAGTTGTGTGCACCTAATTTGTGTGTTCTAACACAGACGTGTGACTGTGGATGTAAAATGTATCATTTTGTTCATGGTAAATCGATTGCCATCACATGCCTGGGAGTCTGTTTATTTGCTTTCCATGTGCATATGCAGTAACCTGTCAGGCATTACACACACCCAGTTTGCATGTGCAGTTGAGCACCTACCTTTGAAAGGCTGTCTCCAAAAAGTGTATAGAGCTTCCATTCACATCATTAGACTGATAACCCTAAGTTTTGTCTTCTGAAAATTAAATATAAATGCTCAAAGAAATAGTAGTGAATTAGCTGTGCAAATTTCAGCCTTGTGGTTTTTCTTTTTCCTTGATATTTGTGTGAGACACATATTCGTAAAAAAAAAATTTAAAAAAAAAAATATATATACTGTATATTATATACATACATGATATTACTATGTATTCTCCATGTCTGGTAATTTAATGACAGTTGTGGTATAGGATAAGTTTCAAGTAAAGGCCTCCTCAACTATAAATCAAAGATAAATTTTAAAGAGCTCTAGCTAGGCCTCATAGAAATCCTTCATTACTTACAGAGAGACCAAGGAACAGGAATGAAAAATTTGGACTTAACCGAGTGCATTTCCTTCCCAAAGTATCAGAGATCTAATATAGTTCAAAGAAAACAAAGGAGATGTTCAATGTGTTATGGAAAATCCTGATTGTCCCTTTATAATTTTATCTTCAAAATAATTGTGACAAATGTCCATAACTCTCACTCTCGAGTGTTAAATATGTTAACCTGGTAAACCTGAACCTGCCTTGGATCAGAATGCAGTAAAATAGCAGCTAAGACCTTTTGAGTTTTCACAAGGAGATATATGTAGATATACTTCTTTTTGCCCACAAATAGGCAAAGAGTAGCATAAAGTTAGTGAACCTGTTATAATTTATCAGTCTCACATGTCCCAAAATACTCTTTTACCCTCCTGGGACAGCTTTAATTTTCTTAACATCTAAGGTCAGAGTTTGCCTAATGAATTCTTTAGGTAGTTCTGTATTAGAGTTTGTTACTAACTTTCCGATATTCTAACTTGCAAATAAAAGTTTTGATACAGTGTAGGCAAAGCATTTTAATGAAATTTCCTCAATTGTTTTCGAAGGTTATATGAAGGAAAAAAAATCTTGATTTCTGTAAATTAGAGATAAAACTCTTAGCAACCTGTCCGTATATTTTCTCATGATACTGCACAGAAATATTTGTGATAATTACACTGAAACAAAACATGTGCTCAAAACAAAGTAGTGCAGCAATGTGTTAGAATAATTTCTAAGGTTATGGATATCTGTGTAATAGGATACTTGGATAGATCAATGAAATATTTTTAGCTAGTTAACTGTTTGTTTAAGAGTACAGTTTTCTTCCCTTAAAACTGCTCACACTGTAGGTTGAATTGATTCAGGTTTTTTTTTTTTTCTCCTGGACTGGTGGAACTGATTAAAGTTGGTGTTTGTGTCCCCATTTTATCCAAGACCAAAAGTTTGTGTTGTTTAACCAGAATGCAAAGTTCAGTTCTGGGCTCAATTCTGTTCTCTGCAAAGAGAGGCATGGACTCATCATTCCCATTGCCATGTCAGGGCTATGATCCCCTGCCTTTAGGATGGCTCTTGGTTGGTCCTGCTGAGTCTTACGCACTTTGCATAATAATTAAACTTTCTCTGGAGAAGGAACTGCAATCCATGTGTTTTGCCTCCCACTCTGTGCATCAGGCTGCAGAGTCAGTATCTCTCCCACTCACTGAACACGCAAATGTTTTGTGAGTGGCACACCATCAGCATGAGGAGTTGAATAGCCAGGGATGGAGTAGTTCCACATCCTAACCATGAGAACGGCTGAACATTTTTATTTATGTTTGTTCTGAAAAAAGCAATAGTCCAAGGGAGCACTTACTTGGTGCTATGGACTAGATCAATAAAAACCTACAGCAGTGCACCGAGTAATGAGGCATGGTTCACAAACACCCAAGTTACTGCCAGTCTGACATGATGATACCCATTCTGAACTATGCAGTGGCACTTGCTTGATCCCCTGGACAAAAGAAATGTTAGCCTTCTCCTTTGCCCAGTTTTGCTATTACAATTACTCCTTATCAGAGTGAAGGGGAACTTGATGATAGGAGCAGTGCTGTGCTGCTGCATGGCACCTTCTGGAGCTGCTGTGGTTCTTCCTGGCACAGTCATTTCAGTGCACCCTTGTGCAGTGCTCAGCCACTTGTGTTACTGCTGCAATCTGCTGCTTTCAATCTTTTCCATTCAAAGGCCATTAAAATTTACTTCCAGTTTAAACTTGGCACAAGAAGCATCATTCCCTGAATGCTATTGTTTTGCTAGCCCAGAGAAATGAGGCAGGAAGTAGACATTTTTATGTGCCATTCAGTATTTTTAAATGACACTATCTGTTTTATATTTTCACATAATTACAGTGCTGTATTTCAGGAGACGTTAGTCCATTATAAATAGATCTTGGTTATGTTGAGGTTTCCAAACATGACATTGATTCTGTCAATACCACTTGGACGTGTGTGTACATTAAAAGCCATCTGAATTCTGCCTAAACTGAGCCTCAGCAGGCAGGAGGAGGAAAACCCTGCATTCCTGCAGCACCTCGCCCCACAGCTCCCCTTCAGCAGAGCCCAGACAGGAGCTCCAGGCAGAGCAGCAGACATGCTTCTCTCCTCTCTGCCTTATCCCTTGCAGGAGCCCCATCTGTTAGGCATGAGTAACACATGCAGCCACTTTTCCTGGAAAATATTGTCATCCTCCCACTCCCACCCTCCCCTTTTTACGTAACAAGCTAGTGGCTAAGGTATTTGATGGAGACCAGGGAAATCTAAGTATATCCACAAAACTAAATTTAGGTTAGACATTTGATTTAAACACCTGCAGTCCGGGCATCTTTTGACCAGTCGCCTGAGGACTAAGCTAAAGCATTTATTCCCTCTTGCTTATGTTTTTCAAGACTTTTTCCTTTTTAGCTGGATATTCTGGAGCACAGGCAGAAAGCATTCTGCTCCCCAGCACTGGGACACCCCACAGTGTGAGAAGGGTCATGTAATCCTTCCTGGAGACTGTGGGACTGAACCTCCCTGCCTGGGGAAGGACTGGACACTGCCCAGCTTCCTGCCTGCCCAGAGCAGCACTGCTGCTTGAGGGGAGGGAAGAGGAAGATGAGAAGAAAGAGGCCAAACGTTTATATATGTGTGGGGTTTCTTCTTAGCTTGCTCTGCTGTGCTCAAACTTCTTGTAGCTTATTGAATCACCTTGGTAGCCTTGGGCCTCCTTGCTTTGTTTCCAGTGAGCACAGATCCCTGGTGCAGTCCAGGGTAGCCTGCTGTGATCTGCATTCTGCTTACAGCAGTACCCCATGGAGAGAGACACTGGTGATTTTTCACTTGATATTAAGCATGTATATACACACACATGCTCACAAATTAAAATTTAAAATTTTAATTCTGTCATTTAAGCTCATGTGTTTGTTCTCGTTAGAGACTTGTGTGGGCACAGCTCAATAATTATCACTTCCTTTTTTAATTTTCTTGGATTTTAGATATGACCTGCACTTATTTCTAGCAGGATTTTTTGGTGCAAAACCTTCTACATCGTTTTAAGATACTGGGATAAAAACTACATTTTTTTCTTTCACCTTTGTTATGGAAATCCTGAGGTTGCCTTAAACTTCTCATTACTTTATTTATTGTCGTGGAGTGTAGCGGTTAATTATTTTTAAGTAACAGCGTTTGTATAAAAGAATCAGCATAAAAAATCATGGCTACTGATAGCTGTTCTCCTTAATTTATAAAATTATTTCAAAGCCATTTGTGTAAGGTGTTGCTAATAATTTTGTGTTGCATACATTGACAGGGTTGTGTTCTTTTCATTCCATATGTCTGTAATAGCAGGAGCCCTTTTTAAAAAAGCTAGAATGCTTTGTCTCTGTGCCTGTTGCAGCTGCAACCATAATTTACATATCTGTTTCATTGAACAAAACAGAGCCACCAGTACCATAGACAGGAGACAAGGTCAAATTTAATAGGATAAAAAAGCACTGTGCTCAGTTAAGAGTCTGTGAATTTCACTGCTCCTTGTGAAAATGAACATTTCTTTGGTGCCTCCAAGCAGTATTTTGTGCTTCACTTGGGCCTTTGCAGGCCAGATGCATGTCCATTTTGCATCTCGTCCCTCTCATGGAATTGCTATTTTACCAGGTCTTGCTGAAACAAATGGCTGGTGTAGCCACTGCTCTGCCAAGCTGAGTGTGCCAGTGACTCCTGGCTGCTGTGGATGCAGCCCAGGTTTGCAGGAGGGTTGTGTTTCTCCAGCTGTGTAGCATAGAGAATGTTCCCGTGCCATGGCATTACATAAGTGACCCTATGTTCCACTGCAGTTCCTCATGTTATTAATGAATTGACACAGATACACTGTTGTATCTTTGCCCGTATTTTAAGTGAGATTATTGTAGTGAACTGGGAAAGGTTTTTTTCTTGAAATTCACTTGTGAGGTCCAATTGTTGTAAAGAATATTTGTCTGCCCCAAAATGAGATAAGCAATTTACTTGTCCTCTCATTCTGTTCAAAGTGCAGTAGTGATACCGGTATTTAATATTTGGAAGTAAGTTTATGCTGTAATTGTATATGTAATATGCTGTATTTAAAGTTCTCTGAGAGATGTGTACTTACTGTTTCTTAGAGCTGGCTCCTTATTGTATGGAATATAGTTGAGTGCTCCTATCATTTAAAATATGTTCACTTTCTGGTTACCAAGGAGGCCATATGAAATAGATTGTAAGGGTCACTTTAAAATTTGATAGCTGATTTCTGGTTTGAGTGTTGTAGCTGGGCTGTCAGCATTTCATGATGATTGTCACAGTAGTTCTAATTATTTTTATGCCTCTCATTATGATTGATAAATACAATTTATTGGAGTTTAGTGTTATAACTTCACTCTTATGCCTCTCCAGCATATAAGAAGGGACATTATTATAAATAGATGGTATTCATGGAGGTGGGAAAATTGCAAAGCTATTACTGTGCTGCTTTGAAGATACCCCACCGTCACTGTTCTCAGCTCCCTATTTTAACTACCAGTGACATTTGTGTTACTATCCTCACATGACTTTTTGAGTTCTTTGTTTACTTTGGGCAAAAGTCTCAGAGAAAATTCGTGATGAATGTCTTGTTGTGAAGGAATTTTTACAGGTAGAGAATTTGGTTTTTGAAAGATAGTGCTAAAGAAAAATGAAAACCAAAGCAGTAGCAGTGGATAAAGCCTTTGTTATCTAAAAAGAGAAGCTACGGTTATGTAAGTAATTGCAACAATCTTGTAAAGTTGTAATTCAAAGAAGATTTCAAACAAAATGGAAGTTTTTCCAGAAGCTGAAGAAGTACTCTAAGGAAAAGAAGATCAGGACCTCCTCAGCTATCCCTGTGGCATTTTTCCCATCCATCCTGACTGGAGAGATAGAGGTGCATGTATTAGTTCACCAATCATGCAGTGGAGCTCCTTGAATTTTTCTTCTATACCCAAACTAAGAAAAATAAGTTCTGAAATACATTTTAATTGAAAAAGATCTCTCTGCATCTTCAGACTCAAGTGGAAAATATTGATTCATAGGACCATAGTTACCTGCAGTTATTGTCATGGGTGTGTTTCACAATAGAATATACCCTGAGGTATACTCTGCCCTGGCAGAGGATGTTTCAAAAAGTATAGCAGGAAATCTAGTCCACAGAGATGTGTTCTCTATTGGCAGAAAAGTGCTTCAAGCAGTGTAGCAAATGCTGCTTCCCCAGACAAAATTACGATGCAATGGCATAGAGACAGATTTTGCTGGTTATAAATTGTCTTGAACAAGAGTTTTTAGCAGTCTGGAATGGCCTTAAAATGATACATTAACTAATATTGTTATACTGAGTAAAGTGTTGAGCCTGGTTTGAAATTGCAGGGAAGCAATCTAAATTCATCATCAGAACAGCGTGACAAATTATCTCTGATATATTTATTCTAGTTGTTACTTGAATTTAAATTAGGGATAGATTATTGACTATCTTCTACTAAAACTCTGAGACAGTGGTATTCAGTGATTTCAGCAGTATCTCTATGCGACAAAGTTGTAGAAAATGTAATTGGGAATGTGCCAAGAACCATCAGAAGTTCTGTCTTAAAAAATGTGGTCCTAATTCAGACAGCAGCGGGACAGCAAAGCAGGCATCGATGTTTTCCATACCACACCGTGCACATCTCACAGTGTTCACTGCTGTAAAAGACTGATTGTATGTGCTCACCCAAAACTGCAGATAGTTCCAACCACAAACAGTTGGAAGTGATCTCTAATAAATCCAAACCAATGTCCACCTCCTCCAATAAAAGATATCGTATATACATTTTCTGATGACCATTTAGATGTTACTTTGTTTAGAAAATTACCATAGCAAACACTTATTGATTTGGAACCAAAATACTAGCTGGGATGTCTTGCCCTTTCTTGGAAATATTGCAACCTTTTTATAGTACCTTATTTATTCAGTTGCTATTCAAAGATAGAAAAAAATCAATCTCTTCATATTCTCTTGAAAGAGACTATTTGATGTAGAAAACTCTCTCTCTAGCCAGATCAGATAGGTTGTGTTTTCAAGCAAAAGTTAAGCTTTTGCCAGCATAATAGATAAAAGGCGGATCATGTAATTTCAAGAAACTCTCTTATTAAATTTTTGGTACTTCTTCTTGACCTTTAAGTCTGTGTTGGTTGTCTTCTAACTTTTTCTCTGAATGGGCTAGATATCTAATCTGGTTTTGGTTCATGAAGCATGCATAACCTTTAAAGGGAAACCTATAAGAATTAGTCTTGTCTGGCCCAATGACTTTCTTTATAGACTTGCATAAATCACCCAGCTTCTCTAATTCCTCAGTGAAATCAGCCAATAGCAAGATTTGAGCAGGAAAATGTGATTTCATTTTAAAGATGATTTTGCTATTATAAGATATAGTTTTGTTTCATTGGGGAATGAAGACAGTTTCTACACCACTTGTGAAAGCGGATGCAGCCCATCTGTCTTGGAGAGGTTTGCCCTGGAAAGTATTGCCAATCAGACAGACTGCTGAGGAGCTGGGAGCATGACTACCAGAAGAAAAGATGATGATTTTACTCTGGGAAAATCAGCTTCCCACAGCTCCTGGGATTCTGAGGAGGATACCATAGCATTATTTGGATTATTCAGATATTTTCTCTTATAAAAGTGTTTTACACATAATAGCCAAATTTTTAATATGGTACCATACTGAGGTCAGAAGAAAAAAACCCTGTTTCCCAGAGCTTTGATGAGTTGAAGTAAATGGGAAAACAGTAGTTTCTGCTATTATAGTAATCAGTACTTCCTAATACCTATCTCAGGCACTCCAGTTTGAGCAAACTGGTTACTGGGTAAGATTGAAGTCTGAGCTGATATTATTTCCATGTAGAAGATTTTGTGGTGTATTAAGGTTGCCATTTGATGCAGCAAGCATTCATACCCGTTTTTCTTATATACATGGACTGGGGTCATGTAAGAGGTGTTATCATTATCTCTCCAGGCTGAAATAGCAGGAATTGGTGAGGTGAGAGGCAGGCAGTGCCTGCAAGGGCAGCACAATAGGGGTGAAATGTTCTCATTAGCGCTGTATTCATTACCCTACTCTGCCAAGGACCTGAACGGATAACAACAACTCCTGCACCCAGAGAAGGAGCAACTCACCAGTCTACTACAGTGTTACATTTCTCAAAGCTAATCACCTCTTGGTATTTTCATAACTCTAATTTTCTACTTTGCAGCTGAAGTTCAAAGTGAAATTGAGCGGATTTTTGAATTAGCCAGGACACTGCAATTGGTAGTGCTTGATGCTGATACCATTAACCACCCAGCTCAACTGAGCAAAACCTCTCTGGCTCCCATTATAGTATACGTAAAGATTTCTTCTCCTAAGGTAAACATTTTAGATGCCTTCATGTTCTTTCAGGATTTTTGTTTTGTGTTTTTGAGGGTGTTTTTTTGGGGGGGCGGGGGCTTAAATGCAGATAATCACATGTCCTTATTTAGGTTCAGAGCTATATGTTGTTGTTGCTTCCCTTTGGATAGTAACACATTAATAATTAAAAAAGTATTTGAGCTCTAGTGTTAACCAAAACCTACTTTGGAAAAGATGCTGTAGCTCCAATGAGTTTTTTAATTGGAATTGCACTTTATAGTATCTATCACATAAGTATTGCTCATGGTTTGTTAAATCAAAATAATATGGAAATTAAAGAATTATTTTCACTGAATGAGTATCAGACTGATTGCTAAACTTTAACAGCTGATAATATACTCTTTCACTGTGTGTAATGAAAAATGCACAGACCTTGTGAAGGGGCATTTGAAATAGAAAAATGAATTTGTAGGAAGAGAACTCAGGAGATCAATTTAAAAAAATTAACTTAGTAACAAATGAAACCAGAAGCAGCAGGAATTAGACAGGAATGGAACTTTTTAGTGCTTGTAAAGGAAAGGAGATATTTGGATGTAAATGAAAACCAGCACATCTTGGATGAGGGAACATGGGAAGTGTTCTTGAAGCCAGCAAATGAAGAATTCGCTCTGCTTATGTGAGCAGTTTCCAATCTAAACATTTTAAGTGGTTATATATGTATATTAAATCTGAGTCTGCTCACTTTTTTATGTCATGTGTTTCACAGGTTTTACAGAGGTTGATAAAATCTCGAGGGAAATCTCAGGCCAAACACCTTAATGTTCAGATGGTGGCAGCTGATAAACTGGCACAGTGTCCTCCTGTGAGTTACTGCTAATTTATGTCTTGTCTCTGAAAGGTGCCTTTCTTTTCAAGCATGAAGTTCATTACATAATTTTCAGGAATGTTTGCCCTCTTCTGGCCATATTAACTATTGCCTTTTGCAGAACACCTCCTGAGGTCTCAGGGCTCCACACTAGGTGCAGGGGAAAAAAAGAGTTCTGGTCACAATCAGTTATTAAGGATGTGTGCTGATTCAGTCTGTTCAGTAAACTGAACATTCATTTTACTTGATAAGTTTTTTGGGATTATTGGTCTAAAACTGATCCCTCTTAGTGACTGTGCTTTATCTCTGGTAGTTTAGAGTAAGGCCAGTGGTTTGAGTAACTTCCTCTGGGACATCTGTCAGCACAGCCCACCACTGCTGATGTTCTTGGTCAGGGTTTTGGCAAAGAGCTGAGTGGTACTGCATAGCTGACAGCTCTGCAGTTCTTCAGATGTGTACTGAAGCAAATTCTTTAAATTTTTACCTATAAAGTGATGACACTTCAGCTGTGTTTTGAACCTGGCATGCATTGCTGCCTGCATGTTCAGCTGCCAAGACTATGGGTAAGAAACCAGAAGATGCGAGTACAGTTCAGTTGCAGATATAATTGGCCATAGTTACAGAGCTGAGTGAAGGGAATGTCTTCATCATTTAAGTTCAAGCATCTCAGTTAAGCAATGCTCACATCCCCAGGAAATCAATGAAGAATGCTGGAGACCTGCATAGGCCCTCAAAGCTGCCTTCTCCCTGACCAGGGAAGAAATGGATGAAACTCACCTCCTAACTTTAGAAGACTAAAACTAGACTGTGTGACTAATCTCTTACCTAATATTTGTATGACACTTGGAAACTGAATGATCTATATTCTTATGTTGTTAGTTATTGGTTTTAGCTTGCCTTAGTTTTCTTGTAGTTATTCTACAGGAGGATTGTATCCCTTTCTTGCCATTCCAGATTTTTCAGTAGTTAATTCTTCAATATTTATCTGCTCTTTCTGTAAATTTAAGATTTTTTCAAGCTGTTTTTTCCTTGTCTTCTTTGACTGCTTGTGCATTACTGTGTGGAAGTCACAAGGCCTTGCTTTAGCAAGTGTAACATTAGTTCTAGTTAGGGTTATGGTCTTTTGTATCAACTGCATTCAGAAAAACAAACGCAGAAAAAAAAGGGGTAAAATATCTTAATGCAAGTACCAAAAATGTGGGTTCATTTTTGATTAACGGAAAATGTGATCAATGTCTCTAGCTGATCTCCCTTTACCTGCTGATGCTCACTAAAACCTTTCCTTTATCAGGAAATGTTCGATGTAATTCTTGACGAGAACCAGCTTGAAGATGCTTGTGAGCACCTTGCTGACTATCTGGAAGCCTACTGGAAGGCCACACATCCACCTAGCAGCAATCCTCCTAACCAGCTTCTCACTCGCACACTTGCAACAGCCACTCTTTCTATTAGCCCAGGTCCAAATATTAATTTACAGGTACAGTTTTTATGCCATCTTTTCTTTTTCTTCTGTCAACTTCTCCTTCCAAAGTACAGAGTTAGGCTGATACTAGAATATGCTGAATATGTTTTCCTGTTGTTCATAGAGTAAAAGCTTTTTCAGTAGACATTCACCCATTTTCAGTATAAAAGGCAAATGCAAGCATGTTACTGTTATTGCTATTGTGTTCATAGTAGCATGTGTTTGTGTGTTGACTAGGGGGCTGTTTTTGATTCCAAGGACTAAAGTTGGCCTGACTGAAAACATATGTTGATGTGAAATGGAATGGAATGGATGGAATACTTCAGGTTTTATTGTGCCCAGGACACTGCTGTGCCAGTAATATGTGTACCAGCCACAAGCATTTTTATAGCTGGCCATGTGTAATCCTGTCAGAGAAATCAAACTAGACTAAGACTGTGCATATTCCAGCCTCTGGTAATTTTCTGACTGATGGCCACACTACTGCTAATAGGCAAATCCCAGCCTGGGATGACAGCCTGGGTTGTGTGTAGGGCAGATCCACAAATGTTGTAGGGAAATCTGTTCCAGTCTTCCCACAGGTTGTAGAGGATGAGGATGACTGACTGTATCAGTAAAGACCCAAGGTCAAAGTGGCCCTTCCAGTGTTTCCTTTGTTCTTTTATTCATTGGCCATTGCAGTGAAAAGTACAGATTTCCTTCTAGCCAAACTCTTACTCAAATCCACTCAAATGCATTGCACATTGTGCAGAAAGACCTTGAGAGAGGCTCTATGTTCTGAACAGTGAGGACACTCTCCTGTGAGCTGGGAAAAGCAGGCTTTATTCCTGCCTCTCTACTGATGTGCCTGTTGATATGGGCATATTATGTCCTCTCTATTCTCCTTTGACTTTTGGTTTGTATAATTTTATTGAGGTGTTCAGCATAAGGAGATGCTTTCCTTTGGATATATTTTGCATGATATGAAATGAAGTGTTTAAACTACTTCACCACTTCATTATAAGTAGTGAGTGACTCCTTGAGGCTGAGAAGAGGGGGATAAAATATATCTGTTCCAGATCAAATAAAGACTTACTACATCTAAATTTCTGCCTAAGTTCAATATGTGCCCATAAATTATCTGCATATGCAAGTTCGTGCACTTCGTAACTTTGGCTAAGAAAAATACCTCCCTTTAGAAAATCAAAGGGAAAAAAATGTATCTGTACCCAAATTAAAATGAAAAAAAGTTGTGATCATTTTTTATGGTTTTGCAAAATAACTTCTTGTGTCAAATAATTTATTTCTCATTAGGAAACCACAGACTTGACAAGTTTGGTCTTTAATGAGAAAAATTTCTTTAGCCATCTTGCAGGGTGAATTTCCTTCTCTTGCTTTCAGACACAGTTGCAGGAAAAGAGACTGTAAGCTGTAGCTTATTTCTGCCTTTTTTTCTGTCCTCAGAGCTGAAACACCTTGAAAAAAATGTGAGCTGGAAGAATTTCTGAGTATGAAATTCAGTATTGTTGTGTGCAGCCTTGCTAGATAAACTTTATCCGCTTTGTAAACTTCTAAATTATTTTGCTCAAGTTTTTTTTATGCTTTTTGGGTGTGGATTTATAGCTCACATACTCATTGTATTAACCACATTCTCTGGAGGAACTATGCAGAGTTTTAATAACACTTTTCTGAATGCTGTGCTGTCTCCTTACAAACTAACAGATTTTTATTTAAGGACTAAAAATGATGGTTAATTTTCAGTTTCACAGTTTGTAGGTCTACTAATACAGAAGTATGAATCAATATGGGTCCCTTATGGAACATAAAACTTTTCTGTTTCTTTGGTATCATTTTCCTACGATAAATCTTCAGCTGACATCTCAAACCTGAGCTTGTCATTGCCTTGGCACAGAGTGAGTCTATTTTTTAATGATGGTGGCTGAACCCATTCTTTCAGTAGTGTTAAGACCCTGTGTTTAGGGAATTTAAAGTCTTTGCCTATGCAGTTTTTCTGGACTGCTCTGCAGGAAAAAGCCACCAGTTGTTTGGTCTGGGGGAGCCACGTGTGCACTTCAGAGCACTGGAGTCATCCTCCCCTGGGGCAAATGCAGTGCCCCTTTGCCATGAAACATATTTTGGGTTTGTGGCTTTTAAGACCCCAGTGTACATTGTAAGGAGGGATTTGTGTTGCCAGCTGCCAGAGGGGCATTTTTACAGCATGAAGCTGCCTGTGTGCATTGCATGGCACGAGGTGCTTGAAGGCGTGAGGCCTCCTGGGACAATTTGAAATGAAATAGGCAAACACCTTACACCTTGTGTCTGAGGGAGAGCTTTGGAACTTTTATGGAAACAGTTGGCTAACTCTAAAAGGACAGGAGCAACCTCACACACATATAGTGCAGGGAAACAGGGACTACTGGAAATAAGGAGCAAGGCAAATTTACTCAGTGGTGGCTTCTCTCTCCTCTTTCAACACTGTTTAAACTTCTTTCCATGATCCCCTACTTCTTTGAAAGTACAAACTGAATACTGAAATAGGATTATCTCAAACTTTCTCTATTTTAGACAAAAAAGACTTAGGAAATTGGGCCCTAAAATTCCTGCACTGTAGAATCTATTCCAAATCAGAGCCTGAATTTGGTTATGAACCAAAAAACTGGACTTCAGTCCAGATTCAGACATTACCTGTTCCGTGTCCCTGTAATATTTAATGAAAGTTACTATCAGTGAATTTGCCAATAAATCAACACAGCCCTAACACTATTCTGAAATTGCAGGTATTAGTTCTGAATTTATTCCTTGTGTTCCTTCACATGTGCTCATCATAGCACAGAAGATGCATTCTGACCTTGTAAAAGTAGCAGTGTTTCCAATGCAGGTTCAAATTTTGCATTTGTTCTCAAACCACAGCAATGACAGATTTTATTAGTCATGATTATGTATAGGTACCTGCATTTGACCACATGAGAATTATAGGGTTTCACATGTATACCATCTTCATGTGCCTTAAAACCAGTCATGGTGATGAACTGATAAAAGTTGTGTTTACACATGCAAAGCAGGCACTGCTTTGAGCTCTTTTTCTTTTCACTTAATTTCATTTACAATTCACCTCTGTTGAGTAATTTCATTTCACCTTGAATAGATCTATTCATGTTTGCAATTATTATATTCCATTTAGATCAGAATCATCTTGAGAATTGCAAAAGCAAGAACAAATAAGAAATTAGACTGCTGTTCCTGTTACTTTGTTCTCATCTATACAGTTTGTTTCAAATTAGAAACCCATCTTGGCTCTCAGCAGTTCATGTAACAAAATGTTGTCTTAGAAAATTAAGATTTGTCAAATTTACCAAATTGCTGATTTTAAATATGCTGCTTTTTATAAGTTTCTGATTTAATACAGATTATTTTCCTTTCCAATTTCCTGTAATTTTGCTTTTTGGGTTGCTAGGAAACCCACCTGCCAGGATCTGTGGCTGAAGGACAAAATTTCCTCCTTCCCATAGCTCTTTTCCACAAAATAGAAAGACAGAAAGAAGATATGTCCATGAGCTGCCCTGGGGGCAAACCTTATTTTTAGATAACACTGAACATAGAAGTGCAAACTTAAGACTAACTTTGGTATTCAGAACAGTTTCACAAACAAAAGCCTGTATAACTCTGGTAAAATCTACATTAATTTTGTGGCAGCAGAGATGATTTTGTCTTGACATCCTTCACCTTGTGTGAGAATTATAATTCAATTTCACTATTAGCTATTAAAATTTTTGCAATTAAGCCTGAAAAGTCCTTAGCTGTGGTTTGGCAATAAAAGCAGGTTAATGTAATGAAACCCCAAATGAGGTAAATAATGCCACTTGTTCATTTTGCAGTGATTTCAAAGCATTTATGCGGGTGAAGAGTAGGTTTATTACCTGGTAATTTTTATTTCAGTCTTTTAATAGCAGTGGTGTGCTAGGAAATTTTGTATGTGATAATATCACTCTCCTCCTGTTTTTCTTGGCAATGGGGTGTATTTTCAAGCTCTTAAAATTTTAAGATCAATGTTTAATTTTTCATTACCAAGAAGAAATTAAATTATTGCTGAGAAAACAGAAAGTCAGTGATACTATTAGTATCATAATACAAACTTCATTCATACCAGAATCAATTGCATTTTTTTTCCTTAAAAAAAAGTTACTCTATGAGAGCCAAGGTTTTGTACTTTGGTTCTTTGCTGGAACCCACCTCCTCAGCCCTCTAAAATCACTTTCCCATAGTGGCTGTTTCCAGACACGCAGCTGTAAACTCTCAGCTGAGATATACCCTCTCCTGGCATGATATCTCCTCTCAATTTTTCTGCAGTTTGTGCTGTTTCTGCATGCTCTTGTTTTCTTTGGAGGGTGGAGGCAGTTATTGCTAACTGGAGTAGTCAGAAACATCACAAGAAATGAGAAAGTACCACAGAATAACCCAAGTGCCATCGTACATTCTGATGCGAGTAAAATGAATTGTTTGTATTATAATACTGAATTTTCAGTAAAAGTTGAATACTAATGGTTTCTTTCCTAGTTTAGATTCAAAGTGGATTGTTTTGTACTTAAAATTTTATTGGTTTCATGGTACTTTCTAGTTGAATTTGGTATCGGGGAAGCTTTTCAATGTGTACCTCATGACCTTACTGCTGGTTCTGGTAGCAGGGATCTCAAGGAGACCAGAGGAATGACCATTCGGTCCCTGAGCGCGGCGGTTCCCACACTGAGGAGGAAGCACGGGTCGAGCCCATCAAGAAATCCCAGCACCGCTCTTCCTCCAGCCAGCACCACAACCATCGCAGTGCTGTCAGAGGCCTTCACAGGCAAGAAACTTTTGACTCAGAAACACAAGACAGCAGAGATTCAGCTTACATAGAGCCAAAGGAGGACTACTCACATGAGCACGGTGACCACTATGATTCTCACAGGGATCATAATCACAGAGACGAGTCCCACGGGATCAGTGAACACAGACACAGAGAATCCCGGCACCGCTCAAAGGAGAGGGACCGCGAGCAGGACCACAACGAATGCAACAAGCAGCGCAGCCGTCATAAATCAAGGGACCAATATTGTGACAAGGATGGGGAAGTGATATCGAAAAAACGTAACGATGCAGGAGAGTGGAACAGGGATGTTTACATCCGTCAGTAACTCTTGCCTCTGGCAGTCTTGTGTTTCTTTGAAGTCTTGTAACAATGCCCCTTGAAAATATCTTGGGTTCTTCTTTGCAGAACATATGGTATCCTTCTATATGCTGATTTGTATTGCTGTTGCTTGCATAGCAATAGCATGAAATAGATTATTCATATACTTTTATTTTCAGTTAGTGCTATATGAATTAGTGCAGTACAACTGAAGAGTTCCTGATGTTGTACTATGACATTTTTCAAGCTGTTTTTGGTAGCTGCCACTTGAACAATATCTGTTGCCATCAAGGTGTTGTTAGTGTTTTTTAAAAAAAAGGTACATTTGATGTTTAATAACTTCCCATGTATTCAGCAAGCCAGGATCAGCACATAAAAAATCTAAAACTTTTTGTCTGCTCTGATTTTTAATTTGTATGCACTTGATTTGCATATTGATTTAAGCACCACTCTGTTGCTTGTACCTCTGGTGGTCTCCATATGAAGACAGAATTCAGTCTTGCCTTACACACAGGGGATCATGGAGTCAAAATCTATTTTCTATGTACTGGTACTGTGTACTGTATATACAGTTTATAAATGTTATTTCTGCAGACACCTTCTTACTACATAAGTTTGATCACACTGTTTTAGAGTCCTAATGCCAAGTCAGCAGATTTGCTTTTGAATTACTGGCAACTGGAACTAGCCTCACTTAGGAAATCTGTAACAGTGTTCAACCTAAATAGTTTTTCTTCTGTAGCAGAAAGCTTATACTTACTGTAAATATGGATGAGTGCTTGAGATAAAGGGTGTAACTCTTATACCATATGCTGTCCTTGCAAACCAAATTTTGCATTTCAAAGTTATGGTAAAGATAATGAACTTACCACTATAAATTATTCTTCTCTGTTCAGGTCATTATATTGCAATGGGCACAGCTTAATTTTTGTTCTACTGTCAGTAAACAGAGCACACATGTTGGAGGTGTGTATGTGAGTGGGTGGGTGGTGGGTTGGCGTTTGTGTGTGTGTGCACGTCAGGCAGCAAACTGTGAGAATCTACTGAAGAAAACAAAGGTTACTCAAAAGCCCAACAAGTCTATTTCTACATTCTGTCTCTTAATTTAAAAATCCAAATTGCATTCAGGGAATGTGAGGGAATTTACTGTCCCAGGTAATTGGGAAAGCAAAAATCTGCTGGCTCTTCGTTGAGACTTCAGGAGAGTGAAATCAGGCAAATGTTACTGTGAGTTTCACTGGAAATGTAAAATCTTTGTGTTTTAGAGTATTTGTTTTAGTAAGAAAAGTTTACACAGCTTGTGGAGAGTTATTTTGTTGGAAAAATAAATTTTTGTAGCTTCTCCACTTTTTCTACACTTGCCAATTCTCTGCATTCCCACTCTGCAGCCAGCTCACTGCTTTTCCTTCACCAAAGCTGTTGTGCTGCTGATGAGAGCATAGAAAAAATGACTGTGACTCTGTTAGGAGCTTTCTAGAGAAAATGCATTGAAATCAAAGGGAGTGAACACAGTTTGTTTTGCACTGAGCATCTGTTGCACTGGTAAGTGGGGAGAAATTCACTATTATTTTTGACTCCAGGTTCCATACCCTTGCCTAGTGTAAAAGCTGTTCTGCATCACATGTAGTCTTTGTAGTACTTGTATGAATGAAATACTTTTTGTATTTCCCTGTAAATAGCACATTATATAAAGACTGTAGTGTGATAATCATTAGTTTAGCTGGGAGTTCTTTTTATTTATTATTTCAATTCTGGGAATATCAGCATTGCCTGATTTTGAATATCATTTTAGTGAAATGGATAAGATATATGGCAGGTGCATGCTTTCTCAGCATCCTAGCCCAGCATCCAAGAAAATCCCTTAAACATTCTCTTCCCTTCCTCTCCTATCCCTCTCCCTGATGCTTTATAAGCATTTTTACACCAACCTAAGAGTGGGAAATTCTGCTGTCAGTTTTCTGGCCATTCCTCCCAGTGCTGCTGACTGTTGTGGTTATTCAAGGGTAGGTTTTGGCTCAAAGCATGAACTGTGGGGAACACAAGAAAAAAGGTTATTTTTCTAGAAATAAAATTCTCATCATTTTTCTAAACATCACTAAATGGCTTTGTAGAGAAAGGAAGAATAGGTAAGTAGATCTGTTGTATTACTAAATGGATATAGAAGAGTACATAAACTGGTTTTTGATACAAGAGAATTTTCAGGGTATCTGTAAAAATTATATTAAAAGACTGTTGTTTGAATCATATCAGATCACATGTAAGTGGGAAGAAAGTGACATTGTCTTGCTCTGTATAGCCTGGCTTGAGCTAATTTACCAGCTGCAGTAAATGGTGTTGCTCCCTGCAACTCATGGCAGTTATGTCCTCTAAGAAGTGATTCCACTTCATTACCTTGAATATTTTGGGTTTTTTTTGGGGGGGGAGGTTGGTTGGGTTTTGGGGTTTTTTGCTGTTGTTTGTTTTTTTTTTTACTTTTGCTCCAGAGAGTGTTTATTTTTCAGCTTTCTTAAAGTATTTTTTAAGGAATATTTGGCTGAATTTCAAAGCACTGAGTAGTATATGAAAACTATGGCATAGGTAGCTGTGTATAGACAAATAAATGAGAAAATAAAGAACATAGTCCAAGCCCTAGTATTTAAGTATGGCCTATATATTGATTCATAGAGTGTAAACATCACAAAAAAAAAAAGACAAATCAAAATCCAACTGGTCATAGAATCATATTTTATATAGTGCTGCTATTTCTGTATAGACAACATACTAACAAGCACGTGTATTTCTTAGGCAGACTCACTGAATAGATTTTATTAGCCTTGCTGAGATACTTTTTTTCATTTTCTGTTTTAAGAGTGACAAATCATTTGTAATGTGAGCTTGTATTACATATATTGCACAATACCACCTGCCTGCTGAGCACTACTTTGAAAAGCACTTTAACGGAGTTATGTCAATAAGAAGCTTTAAAAATACTCCAAGTGGAGGACATATCAAAGATTATTTGTGATGAAATGTCTTTGCAAGGTTTTGCCAATAGAAAGTTTAATATTATTGGTTGCATTAGGATACTAATGTGTTCATATTTCTGTATCTGGTTTCAGGGATTTTGAATTTGAGAAATGGTAGAGGTTCCAGTGAGCTCCAGAGTCTTATGGATGTATGGTACGACCAACCTGTAAAATTGCAATTCAAATGAACTAAAAAGATAATAAAACTAGTGAAACTGAAGGAAAAAGAGGAAGATAAAATAGTTAAGTGATATGTAAGTCTGGGCAGCTCAACTCTGTATTTTTCTCAAGCATTTCAGTATATGGAAGGAATGGGATGCATTTCAAAATCTGCATGTATATGTTAGATGTTAACCTTATTTTTGTGTGTTTTTTCAAATGCCTATACATCAGTGCTGCATAGCCTTAGTCTATCCTTTGCCACTTGTCTAGTGTCACACAGATGTCAAGAAAGAATTTTCTTCCAGAGGGACTGGAAGGAGGTGACAGTAAAAGCCTCCAGACCTGCTGAAGAACAGGACAGTGGGGAGGAATAAGCAAACAGGTTTGTGCACAAAGGAAGCACCAGTACAAGTTACAAGCTGAAAAAAACTATTTTTACTAAATCGATCCATAAATTACTGCCTAGAATTTAAACAAGTCTTCTAGAAGACTCATGAACTCATGTTCTGTGTCTGGCATCAGGAATTCAGGATTTTAAGAGTTCCATAGTTTTTACTTCACAAGGAGTAAAATTAAACACATTTCTCCTAAGGCTCTGGACCTATTTAAGATCAGTTTTAAAGAGTTTCAGTGGAGCACTTCTTTTCACAGAAATCTGTGTACTTCTAGTCTATAGGCCTTACTATAAATGGAGGATAAGGAAATGAAATCCCATTCACTGAACCCTGAATAAAGGGAGAGGCCCATCTTTACTTCTCCCTGCATACCTAGTCACTCATCCTATACACACAGTTCCTGCCCGAGTCTAATACACTGCCCCTTAATACTTTGACTTTTCTGAATCTGTTAGCAATTATCATTTTTAAGCTCTGTTGGATTGTAAAGTCATGCTCACGTTCTGTAACACCTGCAAAGGTTTTAGAGGGATCCATTATCATTCCCTCAGCTGGAATGAAGTGAGTGGTCTGACTGCTTTTAATCAGTCTGTTCAAAGGAAAAGAGCTGGTGTACACCACCTCCCGTGTTTGTAAGTTACTAAAGCCTCTTAAAAATTTATTTTGATTTGCGGTTACATTTGACCTCTGATTGCTTTAAAACATCAGGCTGAAAGCGTTTTTGACTTTAATTCTGTTTCATCCATTGAAATTGAGCACATTGCAAAAAACTTGATCACAAAGTCTAAACAGAGAAATTATTTTTCAGAGTGTAATATAACATTTCTGGTGTACATTTACTTATATTTATTACTTTATTGCAGATCTTTCACCAAAATCTTAGTTTTTCTATCATCTGTAAAATATGTGGGTGCCATTTTTACTGTGAATGTTTTTAATCAAGTGTTATTCAATCAATTTTATTGCTTGGCAATTTGTCTGTAATTTATTTCCCCAATTTTATATAACAAACTATTACATATGAGCTTACAGTAGTTTTATAGACAGTTTCTTTTTATAGCTTACCACCCTAGAAATGTATTCCTACGCAGCCCCAGAAAAGGTTTATATCAGATATAATAGAGATTAAGCAGATTCTTCTAACTCATACATATTCTCATTTCTTACTTTATTCTTGCCATTTTTATCTATCATGCATACCTACTCTGCAATGTATTCTAGCAGTACAAAATTGGATTTTCTCTTAAACTTTTTATTCATGAACATTCAAACATAAAAACAAGGTTCTTTATATTTTAACCTACCCATTCTAAAGTCATTCGTTGATTGATCACCTTCACCAGCCCATTCCTTAAAAAGCATATGAAATTCTGTGATCCAAAAAATTGGTGCATTCCATGAAATTCTTGCACTGAAACAAGAAAAAGCTGTATCATAATTTCATAACCTATGAGGCTGCCTATTTTAGTATCTTTATACTGACCAAGATAGATAGTTAGATTTGGCACTATTACTAATCACTATTTCTGCAAATAGAGAAAACTACTTTTCAGACTTTCTTAATGACAGGATCTGACTGCATGCCTAATCTATTTTGTAGGTTTAATATTTCATTATAATGACAATAACTTTTTAAATTTAATATATAAATATCTCATATATATATTAAAATATATAAATCTATTCCATTGTGCTTCAACATCAACTGGTGAAGCACAATGATCCAGTGTGTAAAGATTATCAGGAAAGTAATCATATGTTTAAAACATATATACACCATCTATCAGAACTGTGTCAATGAGAAAGTATTCCTACCATTTCTAGATAAAGGCACAGTAAGATTGGAAAAGAAGAAAAAGGGCATCCATCCCACTTTAGTCATCTAACTTAAGCCACACCTGTAGAGAAAGGATGCTGTCTCCTTCAAGGGATGGAGCATCTTAATTGAGTTTCTTTCTGACCTGCCTGATGGAGAAGTCACTCCCCCTTTACCAAAAGAGACAGGACCCTTGGGGAAACAGCTGAGGCCCAGCCCTTCAACATGCTGAGTGCTCTTCTAAGGCTAGCAGTCGAATTTGGCAGAAACAACCCTAATAGCTAAAGTTCATGTAATTTTTTCAGGTCTGCTCTGCAATTACACTGGAATTAACTACAAGCTAGTTACATTTTCTTCCCACCCCCAATACACTTCTATAATATCAATCTCCTTAAAAAGCCTATAATCCAAAACTAAAGAAAGTGGGGGAATCTCAACAAATATTCCACTAAAAATTCAGTAATCCTAATTCTTTCAAATTCAGCATTGCTCAAATCCTGCTACTGAAACTGGAGGTAAAGTTCCTTACTTTATATAAATACACAAACTTCAGTATATAGTGTATGTGTGCTGATTAATGTTTACAAAATTTCTATGTTCTGCAAAAAACAAAATACTTTTTTTACTAGCACTAAGCTAAAGATTTCAACACATTCTTACAAGAGAAGATTAATCCCTCTTGTTCCCAGGTAATTATTTTTACCATATTTAGACTAGAAAGATTATAGCATGAACTTTCATGACTCTAAATAGGATATCTCACATACTACTGATAAAACAAAATTTCTTTAATTCTTCTTTAGACATGTGTTTAATGGCAAAGAATGACCAACAGAAGTAGGAAAGTAGTAGACAATTCCATTTTCCTATCCTGCTAGGATAGGCCTTACAGAAGATGTACTAGTCAGCCTTGGCAGGACAGAAGAAACATTTGGTTTTTATTCAAGAGCAGTAGAAAACATACAGTATCAAAACATTTGTGGAAAATATAAGTAAACAAACCAGACTACCACAAAAAAGAATTGTATACATTTGTTTTGATTGCGAGCGAATACAAAAAGCTCTTCTGACAGTAGAAAGGCAAATGATAAAAGAACTATTGCTCTTTTTAATCCAACCAAATAGTTATATGTGAAAAGACAGACATTTTTCAGAAAATGCTTTTTAAAACTGGAAATTGATGAGTGAGAGGAAAACATCAAACATACACAGATGTCAGTTTCTGTTTTTCTAATTTTAGTGCTATTGTCAGTTCCAGCAGGACTGAGAATACTGTTCAAACTGGAACTGAAGAATTTTCAAATACATCTAACGTCTTTAAGACATTTAGATTGTTTAAACTTTGAGCAAGTACTAAGGCAGTTTTCAT
The DNA here is from genome assembly GCF_029582105.1 of Oenanthe melanoleuca. Classification (NCBI taxonomy): domain Eukaryota; kingdom Metazoa; phylum Chordata; class Aves; order Passeriformes; family Muscicapidae; genus Oenanthe; species Oenanthe melanoleuca. The sequence continues at coordinate 129,461,684 of NC_079335.1, forward strand.
TAGCATGCTTCCCCAGTTTCAATTTTCATATGATTTTAGCTGGTGATGCTTTCTAACCAATAAAGAGTTAATATCCTTAGTTGTCTGAAAGGTGATTTGCAACATTTCAGATGGTATTATGCATTGTTTTCTGTCTTTTGATATATTCACAATATTTTGATATAATCATAACTGTAGCCCCTTCTGTTACAAATGTTTGATTTTAAAACTGTCACTTGTCAGCCAGTCCAATAGGCTATTTCAGAACCAATACAGTTTATGCATGGGAAGTTTGATGTTGAAACAATATTTATTTACATTCCCAGAGTGAGATGGTTTAATATATTCATGCTGCTATAAAAGACATGCTACAAAGCCTAATCGTATTTTGTGTATATACTATGTGTACAGAGAATCTTGCTTGTATTAAAATAAAAGAGAAATGAGGTTCTAAGTATCAATTTATAAAACAGTTTTTTGTAAAATGTTGCAGTGTTTTGAGAAGCACTATTTAAGGAAACTGAATATTGGTAAAGCTCCACAGAAAATACCCTTTCCAAAATTCACTGTAATAGTTCCTATCTATTTTATTTATGCTTGCATTTCATAAAGTAGCTTACATCCCCTTCCTACATTTGCTACACCAGATAAGGGGAAACCAGAGCAGACAGCAGTATGAGAGAACATAGTTGTCATTCAGGCACTGAACTGCTGCAAATACAAAAGGAGAGGGAGATTTATAAATGACACTACCCTTCCCCCAGCATGACTTTTCTGCTGCAACCTGTGGCTCTTTCCCATAAGAACAGCTGGCAGATTTTAGTTGCTGCCATAGCAACCCTGCCGTCAGCCTGTTGGCTTGGTAACATTGCAGCAGGAAGAAAGGCACTTCACGTCTGAACTGTTCTTAGACTCACTGAGGTATTTTTTCAGGTTGCATTCCCAAATCCTTATTTACTGTGCAATTTAATAAATTTTGCAATGAAAAATCCTATACAGTCCTTATTTGCCAATGAAATCAGGTCATCTTCTCTGGAATCTTGTAAAGAATTAATATCCATTCCTTGCAATGTGACAGCAGAGGGATCGAATCTCTGCAGCAGCTTCAACTGATCAAGTGATAGTCCAGCTCCCTTCATGCCTTCTCCTCCAATGTGAGGTTCCTGTTCAAGTAACAAAGAAAAGCAAATTATTACATCTCTAAAGTTCTTAAATGCCCTAAATGCTGCTGAGGATATACGCAGAGCTGCTGAACAATTAACATGGAGAAGCTCTGCTTACATCATTAACACCAGAAGATTCAGAAGTAATGTGGCTTCTTTTCTTGCCTTCATCTGGCCAGTATTATACAAACATATATACGAGATTTATACAAGATATATACAAGTATTTCGAGGAGCTGGTGATGCCCCTCATCCACTTTATCTCAGTAGTTTAGAGCACTTGAGAAAAGGTGCACAGGTCTAAAACAACTCATCACTCCAAGGGCTGAAACATCCCAAGAAAGCTGTTACCACCAGACAGCCAGTCTAAAGGGTTTAGCTTGCCACTCCTAAATGAAGCAGCACTTCTGTGTACTGACTTAATAGCTAGGACTTTAGTCAAACATAGAGAGTCCTTAGCCCATTACCAGTAACAGCAGTAGAATCCCAGAGACAGCTAGGTTGGAAAAGACCTTGGAGATATCAAGTCCAGCCTATGACCTAACACCACCCTGTCAACTGTACCACGACACCAACTGGAATCCAGTCTTCCCTTAAACACCCACAGGGACTGTGACTCCACCACCTCCCTGGGCAGCCCATTCCAACGGTCAATCACCTTTCTTCCTAATGTCCAACCTAAAACACTGGGATTCTTTACAGTAAAAACTTCAGCTGGAGAGACTAAAAGCCCTAGTCCAGAATATTTTACTGCCTGGAGAGACAACATTTTGGCAGATGATGCAGCAGAAAAATATAACTTTGTGTTTTCTAGTCATGTAATGAGACTAACAGGTAAATGGGACTACTGTTTCATGTGCATATCTCTGAGGCAGAGAAAAAAAGGAAGAATCAATTTCTAGAGATGACATCCTGGAGAGGAGATGGACTTAAAATCCCAGCCCTTTTCTCAATATTTCTTGTGAATAGCCTTCCCAATTCCTGGGAAAAAAAAAAATAAATTCTTAGCTGGATTGTTCTTTCAATGCATTCAGTAAGGAGATGGAACAAAGTGTGCAAGAGCTGGCACTGCAATATCAAAAATAGATCTCCTTTGTCAATCTAGTCTAATGTAGTCCATAATGCAGCCTACAGCAGAGCGTTTTTTCAGCCATCACACTTTGCTAACACATGAGCTCACCCAGCCAGCACATGATGCTTCTTAACCACGTACTGCGTGCTGGAAAGCCAGGGGGCTGCACACTGATTCCTCCTTTCCCTCAGCCAGATTTTGATGCTTTCCAGGTAAAAGCCAGAGGTGTCTATTGCAAATTGAGAGAAAAGTAACACACAAAGGAGACAAGGGTAGTGACTTTATTTATAGAAGGAAGGAAAGGTAAAAGTCTAGGGAAAACAGTCTTCCACAGGTTCAAGTAACTTGCTTAAAGGCAGACCAGTGTCTTCCTCTACCTTTTAATTTTTCCTTCCAGTTAAGTTACTACATTTAAGCTGATTAAGAGTATCTCCTGTGTAAACTAAGAGGAAGTCTGCACAAAGGAGAAGCTGCCATGTGGCAACCTCCACCTACAAGAACAATGCCTATGGCTCCATCTCCTGTTTTTTCCTTGCCCACATTACCCAATGTGCTTCCAGAATCTGTTGCCAAACTGAGAAAGTGGGAAACAGTGGATTGGATAAAAAAGGAGGCATCCACTGAGACTAAAGAATATGGGAAATAAATACATAAAGGAACATGAGGTAAGTAGACCTAGACTCCTGCTTCATGTTCACTGGAAAAACTCACCTTAGTTTAAACTAGTAAGAAACTAGTTATAAAGTATTATAAATTATATGTGGGTAAACAATTCAGTGTCATCTCATTTAAAATATACTGTACATAAAAGATTAATTTTTACAAATATGGCATTTGTGTGTGAAAAAATGCTTTATACCAGACTGAGATATTAGTGGTGAGAGTCTATATAGAAAAAAATAATCTTGCATTTGAGTTAATAAGGCTTGTGTTTTGCTTTATCATTTTATCATGGAGAATTTTTTATGCTGTTAGGTTAAATGTATAATCTCAGTTGATATGTCTGGAACTGAAAAATTCTTAATGGATGGATGGTGAGAATACAGACAGAAGAACACACCATAGAAAGCTCTGATGAAGAGCTTCAGTTCTGTTAGATCTTTACCAGCATCATATTAATTTCTCATTGTGCAGCTATTGTATATACTTTAATTTCAGTTAAAGGTTCCTCTAAGCTTCTTAAGACAGGTACAACTATCACAGGATGTGTAAGCTAAACAGGCATCAGAGTTAGACTTTTCCTCAAAGCCATGATGATAACTACTCCACCCAGCTCATCTCATCATCAAAGAGGACGTGGGACACGCATGGTCTGATGATAAACCCTCCTGAAGTACAATTAAAGGTAACAGGTATTTCTGAATTGTATGAACTGTAGCTGGTATAGAAAAAATTCTAGTATTTCCCTAGATATTACCTCCTCCCAGACATCTTAGTGGTGGACACTGACTCCAAAAAAAAACATTCTTGGGACACTGAGCCTGAAAAAATTTCTTTCCCTCATTCCTTTTAAATAAATCAAAAATAGCTCCCATACATGTAACATCCTCCTTCTTTGAAACACAACTTTATTTTCATTTATGTCCCATACTTTATATGCAAGTCTTCATGACTTCAGTGGCATTAATAAAAAAAAAACGAAAAAACTTCACCTCTTCTGTTAATGTGCAAAAGAAGAGTAGAAAATATATGCATAAAAGAAATTGCAAGAGAACTTTTAACCTGTCTGACTTATCTTTTGTCCTTGTTATGTTTTAAAAGACTGTTGTACAAATCAAAAAAACCCCACAATACACAGCAGGTAACTACTTAATGATGCCTAAATAAAGCTCAATTAAGCACAAAAATAGATTCTAAAAAAGCCTCATAAATCCTTCTGTTACTTCTATCCACATCAGTATAAACTGTCCATGGTGAAAAAAATACTTATTCACAGTAAACATACCATGTAACTTTACAGTTCCAAAAAAACCTCACTAGATAGTGTGAAGTACCCTGAAAATAGTATTACCTGTGGATGAAGCTGGAGACATGGAAAAGTTTTCAGGGCCCAAGCAACTTGCTCCTCATTTTCAGAAAGTGTAATTGTACATGTACTATATACTAAAACACCTCCTGGCTTCAGCAACTTCACTGCCTGCAGGGAGAAATAAACATTATTTCAGCTTATTTTTAAATTTAAAACTTTCATTATAAGCAACACTAAGTAATAACCCATGTACCTAGAATATTAAAACTGAATACTTAATTAAACTCAAACTATTAAGATACTAATTCCTCTCAGGGAATACAGCAAAGGCTAACATGGATTAGAAAGATTCTTCTTTCCATATAGCATTATAGCTCATGCAGTTTATTAATGTCATTGAGATGATTCACCTTGTAAGATTTGTTATTTGTACAGCTCTGCATATCCCAGACAGATTAGATCTGTTTTCACCACCTGCTGCCAACCATGGATACACAATACTTATGTCAGTTATGTTAGATGTCAATTGTTTCCATGTATTTGGCATGGAAGCTCTATCTCTGCTGCTTTTCAAGCTGTCACTCACTTTGAATATATATCATTCAGATTTTGACAAGTTTCATCTTATCCTTCAGTATCAGCCCAAGCACACTCCTTAGCATGTTCCTAAGCCACCTGCTCTGTGACTTAGACCCTTGTGATTATTATAATGTAAAACTGATGAAACTGAAAGAATTAAAAAAACACAAAGCTTTTTATTTACTATGGATTACATATACCTTTCCTATGCTGCAATGAATTGGCTTCACCAGCAACAGATCTGGTGAAGGTGAGAGGTTTACAGGACCCTAATACTTCCTGGCTGCTGGAAAAACAGGGAAAATGAGGCACTGTTTTTTGGGTAAGTTTTATGCTGCACAAGCATTTATGTCCAATTTAGCTTATCTACTCAATGTGTAACACATACCACAGTGAAAAGCTTGCGCTGTAGTGGCTGATACGAGGTCACTTCCTTTAAAGTTGAGGAGTAAGCCATGTTTGGTCTCTGTCCCATCCCACTACATGGAGCATCAAGAAGAATTCGATCAAACGACTCTGGTAAGAATGGAGGTCCTTCTGTAAAAGGCAGTGAATGTAAAATGTGGCTGTTTCCTTCCTTGAGACTTCACTGTAAGTAAGGAGAAGCTATTGCTTCTTCCTTGACATAAAACATTCATGCACTATAGACAGTGTCTGCAAAACTAGTCGCAGCTAGAGACAAGTCTCAGCACTGCTGGTGGTAGTTTTCATCTCCCAGAAAACTAAACAGTTTAAGTTCTGTGAGCTCAAAAATTATTCCTCTAGGCAAAATTTTTTAAAAATTTAATTTAGCAATTTGAAAGTAAAATGTAAAAAAAAAATCAAAAAGTTGAAATATGATTGGTCAGAGGTGCTGGGTACAGAGTTGTACACTGTAAATATAAGCTCTAAAGAACCACGGTCGGCTCAAAAGTGTGCAAACCTTTACTGAGACAAACTTGTAGTTACTCACTGAGACCGCCTTACAATAATTGGACTGTCTATATAATAACTTTCTTGTTATGCATGCATAGCTATATAAAATAAAACACTTCCTAATAACATGAACTACTGCAAGTTCTAATGTGTGAGGCATGCTGCCTCCATGGCAGAACAATTCAAAACGACTGTGAAGAGAAGAACAATTTCTGACTATTACCTTGATGACAATATGTATCTTCTATATGCAGAGCCTATCCTTTAATCTATTCCCCCAACAGCTCAACAGCCCAGAAGTTCCTATCTTCTTAGTGCTAGGGAGATTGGCTCAGCATCTCCAATACTACTGCTGCCAAACTTTTATTACCACACTACTGCTACCTAGCTTGTTCCTCCACTACCAAATGAGTCTATCTGGTTTATCTACCTCTGATCCATTACTAAAATGTTCAAAATATGTCATGTGTTACTTGCAGGGATGTACAGAAAAGCCTCCATTATCTCTCAGTATTACAGCTTGCTCTTGTTCATCTCTGTAATTGCTACTTGCCACCTACAATATTTGATGCTCATAAAAAGACTCTTAAGAAAGTACCTTTGTTCCTCCAAAGCAGGAATAACTGAAATGCATGGGGACAAAGAAGGTGAATTATGTAATCTGATTCCTACTTAGGCTAACTAGTGACTGAGATAAAATAGACTGAGAAAGAACAGCATACTTTGCACAACAAACTAAAAATAATCAAAGCAGCAGATACCATTTAAATCATTCCATCATGGGAACAGAACCAGTATCATAAATGCATCACTACAGAAAAGCAAATGAAATTACTTAAAATAATACACTGTACTTGTATATAACTTTCCTCTGAACAGCTGAACAAACATCAGTGAACTAAACCTTGCAGCACTGAGTTAGATATTAATAACCCCATTTTACTGATGAGTATTTTGAAGCAAAAAAGCGAAGTGAGTCTGCAAAAATAATTTTTTCTCAGACTAGCTCAGAAAATTCCCAGTACAGGGTTAAATGTGATCATGAAAGAAGCTTTAAGGCTTCTTCAGTCTTTGATATTATCTGGGAAAGGAATGCATTTCCTTTGAGAATATTAGGTTGTGACAAGGACAGATAATTTGACTTTTGTATTTGCTTCACAGAGAAGCTGATAACCACAAAAGACTAGTGCTGAAGCAACATGGTATCTGCCAAAATTTCAAGGACTTGTAAACCTGTGATAGATTTAATCTTGTTTTTGCAAAATATTACTATTACTAAAAGCTACTACTACCCAAATTGTCTATTTTACCTTGTTTATCTTCCCTCTTCTCGTCTGAAAGGGCCTTTGTTCCATCATAGCAAAAGGCCTTAATGCAATTCAACTGCAGCAATTCAGCATTCTGCTTGATTTTCTTGACCTTGTTAACTGTTTTGTCCATGGCTATTACTTCACCCTGAAAAAAAATCCCAAAGTTTTCATCAAAAGCATAGGGATTAAACTGATGTTTCTGATTTCCTTTCCCCAACCCTGGGCAGTGTAACACATAAAGCACAGTCTTCCCTACAGAATAATTTTATTCTTAAGTCCACACTCCTGCAGTCCTTGTTCCCACAAGTTTTCCCCAATAGCCATATCAGTCTGAAGCTGTGCACATTCTGACTGCTTGGCACTGTCACTCTAAGGGATGCTGTAAATCTGACTTCTGGCAAGTGGTTTTGTTGTTTGTTTTGAGCTTCTTAACTGGGCACCAAGATAAAAATTTAGTCATTTGAAATAGAGTAGAAGCCTCAAATACATGGTAAAATAGGTCAACAGGTTTTAAATCTGTATGGCGAGGGTAGGAAACATGATCACACCCCAGCTCAGTGCTGAGGAAATGAGGCCCACAGCCACTTGCTCACTCATATTGGAATACCTGCAGTAATTGTCACTCAAGCTACTTCAGGAAATAGTGTAAATACTAGAATAAGTTTAGAGCTGAGGGAAGGGAAATCACAATTACACATGATTCCTTTTATGTATAAATAATTTGCACATCTCTGCATAATGCAGAGATAAAGAGATGCTAGAATCATAGAATGGTTTGGGTTGGAAGGGATCTTCAAGATATCTAGCCCAACCCTGCTGCCATGGGCAGGGACACCTTCCACTAGACCAGGCTGCTCAGAGCCCCACCCAAGCTGGCCTTGAACACTTCCAGGGATGGGCTATTCACAGCTTCTCTGCTCTCCAGAGAAAAGAACAAGCTGGAGACAGCAGCTGTTCTCCATCTGGCCCACGCCAGCCACTACCAGAACAACTACTTAAAAGTGTAGTATGCAGATAACAATAAATTCCAAGCTTTAAGTTGAGATCTTATCTAAGAGTTCTTAACATTACAGAGTAATTTTGCATCTTGATTATGTAATTTAAAAACAATATAGTAATGTTTACAATTATAACACAAAAAATTTAAATATTTAAATGATTTAAGTGATTTAAATATTCTGAAATGTTAACGGTTTAATATGCTGTCTGTTAAAAATTAGTATGGAAAATCTGTGAATGGAATTTAAAATCCAAAAAGAAGTGCTTTTTTCCATATTTTTATATTTTTAGTCTACATATTAAATTAAAATTATATACTCAGAAAATGAAAATCAAGTGATATAAATATTCAACATCTGTATTCTTAATCTTTACCACTTCACCTGCAGGTAAGCACGATCAAAATATGTAAAGTGACTAAGGAAAAAGCAGTTCTGCAAAGTTATACAAAATGTAGATACAGACATGAAAAAAAGTATAGATGTAAATGAATCCATGACATAAATATACGATTTGCAGACTTCCTTTATTTATCACACTGAAATTCTTTACTGGAAGCTTTATATATGTATGTAATAAATGTATAATGCATTTTTAATACCTTCTGATATTGTTCCATGCTGAGAGAAGAAAACACTTCCACAAAGCATCACAGAACGGAATGCCTTCCTTTTCCCAATACATTTATAGCATTACATGCTGTGCCTTCAAAGTTATGCACAGCCAACTGTCAAAGTACTGCAAAATGTAACTGCAAGACTTCTGAACAATCTGATGTTATTAGAATACATCTCATTCAAAAAAAATAATAAAGCCTTACAAAATTTTAGAGGAAATATGACATGCTTTTCCCCTCTGCTAAAGAAGAATAATCTGCATTTCTGTATTTCACTGTGCACATAACATTTCAACATATGCAAACTTGTAATCCTGTATCTATAGTCTTATTTTAATACATTCTCCTTTCTTTTGTCTTTCTCTATGTATTTTTTCTTTCTTCTCATGTTTATTACTTCCTCATGAGATAGTTTTGGATTTGTGACACTCTACCAGAGAATGACAAATTCAGGCTAGAAATTCAACCTAAAATCCTATCTTTATGCAGAATTGATAATTTTTACTGAGAAAAATCCTAATTGGATTGGATTTTTAATAATTTTTTGTAGAGAGTTGTGTGTTTGTTTGGCACACAGTAGCAACCCCTGATTTTTATGCATCTCAGTTTCATGAATCCAGCATACTCTTGCATAACTATGTCTTGCATGCAAAAAATCCTATGATTAAAAATAATTCAGTAACATTTTAAAAAGTGAAATTAAACATATTTCAACCATCAATTTGTAGCAAATAAGGTTTAAAAGCTGATGGTGAATACTTAATAAAGACTGTCTTGTCGCCCATTTCAGTAACTGATGTGTAGCAAAATACACTGGTGAGTAAAATATCAAAATATTAATTGTTTGCTGCTGTAAATTATATGTGCATTCTAACAGTTAAGTGAAGAGAACTGTACAAATGAACAGCAGTCACACTTTTTTCCTTAGAAAATGCCAAATTACTTCTCTTACCTGATCATGCATTAATGTTGCAAGATGGGTTGTTTTTCCTCCAGGTGCAGCACACATATCCAAAATTTTCTCTCCTGGTTGAGGGTCTAAAATATGGCTCACAACCACAGAAGGTAAATTCTATCATAAAAACAAATATGGGAGAATTCAAACTTTATACCCTGCATCAACTCCTTTATTTAGAAATGGCAAAAGCATTTAAAAATCTATGACTGAAGTTTAAGAGCTCATGACTGAGGAGACTACAGTGCTCAAAATCCAAATAAAAAAGCTGATTCTGGCATAGAGCAGAGCAGCTCTGTTTATTACAAATATTTCATATTAACCTGTTTATTGGAACATTTACTGAATTAACATATTTGTGCAGCTAAAGAACAGTAAGATCAAAATGCAATGTCTAAGCTTGCTGAATTAAAGTAGCAAGAAGCTGAACTGTGCTATTAATTGTATAAACAGAACAGCTACACTGTAGAGAAATAATGTTCTATAACTGTACACAGTACTGCACCTTAAGACAATATGGAAGTACTTTCTTCTTAGCTCAACACAAAGGTATAAACTCCTTTTTAAGTTGTGTTCAGTACTTAAATGACAGCTTCAAGTCAACCTAATATTTAGAGATTTTCCTGATTTTCTACAGAATGATGTACAATGAAAGGGGCTCATATTTCAGAGTTCACAGGCAGATCCCAAAACCTAATAGTTCTATGCAGACTACCTGTGCAAGAGGAATTCCTGTGTTTTGAAGTGAGTATCTCTTATGCTGCTTGGAAATCCCTTATCATATCTCAGACACACTATGATTAAACCACCTACATACAGTCAGTAGATACCAACTTAATTTTAAATGCTTTGTGTTCCTCAAATCCGAAGACTAAATTAGATGCTACAATGCACAAGGAATGTAGAAACCATGAATGTGTGCTAAGAGAATATTCATTATTCTGTAAATAGTAGAGACTTTTGGTTTTGGAACAAACATACCTGTAAAAACAGATTACTAGGGAGCACATTGTCAAATGAAGGACTAAGGTAGACTGGCTCTATCATTCTTATACCCAGTCCCCTGAAAAATATGAAAAAAAAAATTCAAATATTCAGTTTTATACATTTTAACAGTAGTCAATTAAAATCATTATGCTTACAAATAGCAACTTGAGACAATCTTACAAAAATGAAAGAACAACCAAGAAAAATATTTCTATGATTTTGTAATGTGATATTCTTTAAAATGACATCATTAAGTTGAGTAAATCATGGCAAAAATGCATTACATGATAAATTGGAACCATGTCTAAAATGGCATAAAGCAAATTTCTGGTTCTGCACAAAGGATAAACCAAGATGTAATCCAAGCCTTGATACTGTAAAGAAATGCATAAAACCAGATCTAAATGCCTTAACTTCAATCCATAACTGCTGTTGGCTAGCCACGTGCATGCACTAGGGCAATGGCATGTGATTTCCCACTCAGATTTTTCTCCATTTTCTAAATTCCTGAGATTTCAGTCAAATTACTATAGAAATCCTGTATGAAAAACCTTGCGGGAACATTTGCCTGCAAAGCCAGGGTTTCAAATTAGAAGTCACCCAGAAGTTTTAAATGTGGATGAAATTCTGATGTAGATTTGCTAAACCAATATACCAGGAAATGGACAGCAGTAAAGAGAAAACCACGAAAGAGCAACACTTGAGTCTACAAACAAAAGATTACTGAAGTGAATGAGTATTATTTTGCATATGTACTGGACAGTCCAACGAGAAGCATGAGAAAGCAAACTTGCAGACACAAGATTTAGTGATACATTCTGCTGTTCCATATCACTAACTCAACAGGTACATCCTACCACTACATCTACTATATTTAAGCTCCCATAAATCAGAAAATCTCTGGCAATGTACTTGAATTTTCACTAGAACTTCTGTAGTTTGTTGTCAGGAAGTGAAGTCTTGGTCATTAACTTGACATCCATAGTCTTTTACATTACTTTTTATATGTGTTTTAGGTGACACTAGAGGAATAAACCATATGCTTCAACAAAATACAAAAGCAAAGTCTTGAAATAGGTAACTACATAGGCAAATGTTAGCAATATTTTAAGATATCTAACCTTATATTCTGTCCTTTGTCCCACCAAAAAAACAAAAAGCCTCTACAGATATTTTAAAAAGATGGAGAAATTGACAAGGTTGCACTTCTGCTCCATCCACAGGGGGAAGTAGTAGAACACCATTTACCAAATGGCAAATTTGCCAGAGTGAGAACATTTGATATTACTGGTACTGCTATTGATATTACTGAACTGAATAAGCATAAATTATTGAAAGACTCCCCCTTATTTCCTTCTACCTCTCAAGTAAATTGGTAAATGGATCCCACTATGAAACTAATGGCTTCCCAAAAAATACTGGAAATCCCAACATGCAAAACCATCTTGTGACTTCACACAGGGTACAAAACAAGTGTTTTCCCATCTCCTCACTTCCCTTTGCAAATGTTTACACGTAGATTGCAATTACTATAGACTTACTTCAGTGGGCCACTGGAACTGAAGATTTCACTGCGACTGAGTTCTGAGATCCCATTTCCAAGGAAAACTTTGACTCCATCGAATTCTTTGGCTCCTCTTTTGCACTTCCCTTCAATATCTGAATACACTGAAACCGTATCTCCAGCCTTCACAACTGCACAAAGAAAAATGGAAAGCCTGAAATCATTATGACACTTAACAAAACAGTAGTGATCAAGTAACTTCAGATTTTTGGCAGACTACTTATTTCAACTCCAAACTTCACAATTTCTAAATGTAATCACAGAAGATCAAATGATGTAAAGCTTGAAAATTTTACAGAGTGAATGACCACCAAATGAGTGGAGGTTCTGAGAGACATCAAGCTGCAAGTCAGGCACTGTGTCTTGGTCTCTAAGAGGCTACACAAACTTGCACTTTATTTATCATGGCAGGGTCACCCACAAGTTTTAAGCACACTCTTCAGGATCCAGTCCTCCATGCATGCTCCAAGCACACAAGTACATGAAAGAACACTTCTCACCCTTACTGAACAAAGACAGGAGTGCTAAATTTATCTAATGACTTCTCAGCTGCTACCTAGAACATAGCTATAGCTCCTTCTTCTCTAATTATTTCTTGCTTTGACAGAAGTGATCATATATTCTCGTTCTGGTCTGGATCTCTTCCCTTTAAGGGAATTGCTGTTCTCAGTCATCCTCTTAGAGAGCTTTGTATCTCCAATTAAAACCCATCAGATCAGTAAACTATTTAACTATACACCAAACTCTAGAAGTTTATCCTACCGACTTAACAAACTTTCTGAGTTAGAAAAAACGATAGAAAAGGGATGGTTTAGGTGATTTTACAGAATAGTAACAAGCGCTATGTATTGACTGGATGAAAAATATGCTTAAAAATAAAGATCTTTTCTCATAGCAATAAAACAATTTCCAAAATTGCATTTCTGATGTGACTGACAGGCTGGAGTAACCAGAAGATATAACAAGACTAGTAACAGTTCAGCTTCTCAAGAATTCTTGGAATTGCACTAGAGAATCATTTTTTCCATTTTCAAGTGGCTGCCTGATTATGTCCAAATGCCCTGAAATTCTTTAACTGGAATATTTGTTGGGTAGCCACTGAAAATATATTTTTTACACTACTTCTTTTTACACAATGTGACACAAAACATTATGTGATTGAGCAGTATTAATGTCTGCTTAAACTTCACTGAACAAAAAACTGCAGCAATTTACCTCTTCCATCAAGCATATACGTCAATGTTTATATCAGTATTCAAACATAAATGATTTTATTTCACTCTCTGCTGAAAATCATCCTTTCAAAGTATACTAGTCCTGCACAGAGTTCTTAAGCTTTCTGCAAATTATACCAGCATTCCATAAACATAAAGGTTAGAGTTTGATTAGTTAAATTAAGCTCAAAGCCCCCTGATCATTAGTTTACCCTCATTTGGATTGCAAGTTTAGTGATTAAATCTGTGTCCTTGCTGTACTATTTTTTTCCCTAGTTAGACCATCTGTGCTCAATGCAGCCTTATTATATTTGGCATCAAGTGGGTAGTGTGCCCTTTCATTTTATTTTCTTATCTGCAATTCCCCTGAAGTGTTCCATAAGTTTTATAGTATATTTATTTTCTTTGACTTGATGTTACATGCATAATTACATGCAGCAATTATGATAAATCACTAGCTGACTCAAAGAAGGATTTGAATATTTATGGGGTTGCCTAAATAAGCAGTTTCAACAACTGCTATGCCAATATACTTATTTCATTATCAAGCCCTAGACAGAAAAACATTCCTGTTCAGCGAACTGGACTTAAGCACATGCTTAAAACTTCTTGAAGGTTTTTTTTCCTGAAAGGAAACAAAATGACTTGATAAATGCTTTTCTGACTCATTTTGTTTAATAATAAGAATCAAGATGATCACTAGATCTCATCACCATAGAAAAAGGTGAATCATCCAAAATTATACTGGTTTTACATAAAGTTAATTTGACATTTAAATAACAAAAATAGGTTGCTGAACAAAAAGCATGCATATGTAGATTTTTTTGTGTTGTCTCACAGGTACTGATGCATAATTTCCATTTTTAAGAATCTGATATAAAACCTGAAGATTCTTCTCATCAATGAATAAAAGATTTTTACTACATCTCTCTTACATAAACAAATGAATTGCCAATGGATTAGAAAAAAGAAAATCTGGGGTTTTTTAGAATTGTAACTTAAAATCTAACAGAATCATGAAGGTAAGTGGCTTTGTATTGAGCAAAGAAATAAAAAATCTGTATCTATTAAATAATCAAGATAAACCTAGTCACCATCCAGATGTGGAATCTCATTTATTTTTTTGCAACACTGCAAAGCAGGCCAACTTTTTAAAGTTTGTTCAACTTCACATCCATATTAACAGTTACAGTATTCAGTAGTAAAATAACAAAGTAAAACAAAAACAGGTTTTACTTTGAAAATTCTCTTTAAAAATATTTTTAAATGAAAAACAAGAAATTGAAATCCTTGAGAACCAATACTTCAGCTATGAAATATATGGAAAAAGGAATTTAAAACAGGCCATGCCAGTGAGAAATAACTGCATATAACTTACTACAAATAAAATGAAAAATAATGAAAATATTATAAAAAAGCCAGAAAGACTATTAAAAGTGCTATTACCATAAACTACAACTGTAAGAATAATTTCAGCTGCAAACAGAAAACAATTTTGTGTCACTATTCATTTATCTATTATCCAAGGGTGACACTTTTTCTGCAAGCTTTACAACTTAATTGGGTGTATTTAGAGAACTCTTACATCTTGAAGTGGATAAAATTCCAGGGACATAAACGTGTGCTCCTCGAAGTACTGCATATCCACACTGAGCTCCAACTATGACTTCAGATGCATGTTTTTTTAAATCTCGCCTAGAAATACAAAATGTAGTTGAGCAAAAAGGGAAAGTATACTGAAAAAAAAGTCAAATACTCCCCAAGTAAACTCTAGTGCACAAATATGGGATTTGTCAGATATAATGGAGAAAAAGTAGTTAACTATCATGTATTACATTTAAAATATTTCTTTTAGTCCCAGAGAAATCAAAGAGTCAAGCAGAAAACCAATCCTCAAAATAATGCAGATTCTGGCACATTCTACCACTATTATGAACCTGACACAGAATACAAATAAATTATACTGGGATAGAGAAATAGTCTTCTATCCCTTCCTATGCCAGATGATTCTCAAGTAATTTTTTGTGTTTAACAACTACTGAGTAACTCCTGATTCCACCTGATTTCTTCCAGTGGAAGAAAAACCTGCCTGTACTTAGCTACAGTTCTATATTCCACTGCAATAGTTCTTCTATCTGCCACCTACCTGGCTTTCCAGGGAGGATGCATACATTTTTCCCTATAAAGACAGGACTCTATGTTTTCTTTCATTTTTAAGGACTAAAACTCTGACCTGGTTAGTATATGTTCTGTCCACCAGGTCATAATACAAATGAAGTTGTGACTCAGTTATAGTGAGTTAGTTATCACAACTGTTTAACAAGAAATCTGTAAGAAATTTTCATTTTACAACATTTTAAGGCTAAAGACTGAAAATTTCAAACCTGGGTCCAATGACAGGAATTAATAAAACGTCCTGAAGTTTTGGGTGCTCAAGAACTGGAACACGTAGTCCTTTAAATTGCTGTTTGATTAAAAAATATAATTAGTAAGCATCACTAATAAACCTAATATTTAAATACTTAATTAAACTGAAAACCTCTTTTCCATTCATAATTTATAGATGTAGAGCACAAAACACAAAGGTAGTGAAAACTGTTAAATGCAGTTGGAAAATAGGAGCAAGGGGACATTACAAGGGGACATTAAAAGCACTGGTGTAAAAGACTAAAACATTTAATAAATTCAGAAATAATAAGATCGCAAAGAGATTGACTAAGAACTGACTTCAGGGAATGGAAGAGTGTTCTGACACTCAAAACATTAACACTGGTTTTTCCTTTCTTCTGGAAGAAGGCTGAGTTGTTGTCAGAACACAGAAAATACACTGATGCCACCCTAGAAGCTTGGGTGTATTCTGTGTTAACTCTTAGATATTATTAGTTATAAGCCACTGTTTATCTCCCCTCATTTACTGCTTTTCTTACTTAGTAGGCCAAGCTGGCAATACTTTTCTTTTTTCCTGTCAGCCCAAGTTTGGGTACTGATAGCTGAGTTATGTATTTAGCTGAAAAAAAAAAAGAAAAAAAGCCATTTTATAAAGTTCCAGGATTTAAACACATTTGTCTTCTCATCTGAGCCTTCTAAAATATAACCTTAAAGCATGTAAAACCACAAATCAGTTCGCATCTAATAAATAAGTATTTTCTCTAAAAAAGGAAAAAATCCATGATCATATTTCTGTCAAAAGTGTTATGTGGTTTCTTTTTCTAACACGTAATTACACTTCAAAATACAAGAAATTTGTAAAAAGCTGGTCTTAAGTCAGTTTTCAGCAAAGCCTTTTGCCTTGAAGCAAAATATAACCCTGCAATACCCAATTCCAGATTTCTACGATCAAGCTAAAATTAGCAAAACTCATTACCATCCCAGCCAGCAGAACACTGTCAACTGCCTCTGCATCACAGAAATGTCTTGGCTCCTGTCATGCAAAAGCTCCCTGTACACCCACTAGCATTAATAATTTACTTAAAGAACCAGATCTTTTTAGACAGAGTGAAGATCTAGGACATAATTTCAAAATAATTCATTTCTTAAACATAATGGTTTACGTATTGTCAGATAAACAAATGTTTAAAGTAAAAATCCAGAAAATTATATAAAGATTAAAAACAGGTTCAAAAAAAGAAAATACAGTGGCTGCAGGGCATCACCATGACTCCAGTTTCTAAAACATACCAATTTTCTCACTTTCCTAAACAGTTTTTTCCTGTGAGATATACAGCATTCTCCTTCAATCTTAAATAAAAGTGTTCTAAGGATGCTGAAGACAGCACACTGAGCTACCCTTTTTATCTGTCATCTTCTCTTATGACACCTTTACATTATTTACCACAGCAGTATCTCAATCCTATCAAGGGTTTGGATCTGCCATAAGAAAAAGAGTTGGATGTCTTTCCCCTGTTACTGCCTTTCTTGGAAGGATGAGATGAGGGATAGTGGTACATAATGAATTTTTATTTAATGTTTAATGGTGACAGGAAATCAGTGTGGTTGTATAATGTTAATACCACTGGATGCATTGAGCTAAAGTATATTTTCCAGTAATGAAAAGGTCTCGTGTTCAGAAAGATGAAATACCCTGATGTTTTTGCTGTAACAAAGAAATTGCACAAACCCTCTGGATCTCTTCAAACAGCAATTTTTTCACATGTTTCACTGAGGCCAAGTGGGTATTTACTCTCACAGTCGTAAAAGCTGGTGGATGAGATAGATGACTTAACAGAGACTGGTATTTATTCTCTGCCTCCTGTGTACCTAAAGCAGTGATAAGCTGAAAGGGAAAGAGATTTTATATTAAGGTTCACACAGAAGCCTCTTCCTCAATGCAAAAAAAACTGAGGGATATGGTTGTACAGTGTGCAATAGTGACAAATGTCTATGTCTGGAAGCCTAATTCCACTGGAAGCCTCATAAATTTATGGAAAAATGCTTATGGGAAAAATAGTTCTATCAGCAACTTCACTGTCAACAATTTGCAGCAAATATCAAAGCAACTGCTAGAGAGTTCTGCTACTGTACATAGACTAGCCCTAAGGAAAAGGAAGAGTAAATTCAAATCTATGAATTGGAAACTTTTATACTGATAAAAAAGTCTATTAAAAAGCAAATTTTTTATCCTTGGCATTAGGAATTAATAGGTTGTCTGTAGTATATATCCCACTGTGCTAAGGGAGTATTTCTTGTCAATATTATGTGATTAATATGTGCTTAATTATCTATGATCCACTCTTCAGTGGGATCCAAAACTGTATTGTCTGATTTATACTCAATTTAATTTAAATATTTCTATGCTACTTTGGAGCCAATGAGCATAAATACTAATTTTATATTTTAAATATAAAAGTATTTTATACAAAAATTCTGTGTTTATTGTGAAGATAATATTTTAATGTAAGGTTATAAAGTTTCAAAAAAATCTATTATTTTTTTATGGTTAGGGGTAACTATGTCACATACCTCATTATTTCTGAACACTTTGGTGAGATACTCTTCAACTTCATATTGGAAAGCAATTTTAGGGAAAAAGGACATCCTCCTTTAGTTTTTAAAATCTGATGGAAAAGAACTGAGATAAGCTAAGTATTTTCTTTGTGATTCTTATCATATTCTCTAAGTTTATAAATGTAACAAAAGAAGTACACACAAACTAAGCTGTAGGTTCTGATTCTCCCTATTTTAATAACACAGTTTTATTGCACCCAAATTTCCAAATATTGGTCAGGATATGGCTGTAACACTATTCACAATTACAAAAATTCTACTGATCCTTAAATCTTCAAGCTATCTGATGAAAAAAATATATGGATAAAAGATACAGGAAATTTCATGATGTTGCTTTAATTCCTCTTGAAAAGCCCAGCTATAAAATCTTATTGTTGCTGTCTTGATATTTTATTCTTTACCATTTTTCTCTGTAGGATATAAAATACTGTTATCTTCCCAAATGGTATCTGCCCACCCTTCTATTTGTTTTTTGAGAAATTATATACACTTCAGTCTGAAATGAGACCACCTAAAAATTTAAACTAGCTTACAACAATATAAATGGAAAAGAGAACATCACTCTAGGTTTATTCCACTCATAACAATGAATTTTGACTACTGAAGTACAATTTCACTGTACTAAATATACTTAGAGAAATCAGAATGTTTGGTATTAATTTTATTTGAATAAGAGGCTATTTGTCACTTTCATCACACAAAACCCCTCAATTCTTTTTTATTTTTAAGATTTCTGATTCAATTAAAATCTTAATGCTAAAAGAATGTGACCTTATGTAGACTTACTTTTGAGTTCAAAGGCAAAGTTTCATGGGGAGGAGTTTCAAAGCCTTATTCACAACATTAGCAGCTACTGAAAGAAAGAAACTGCAATTAACTTATTTTTACAGTCTAACAAAATGCCAAGAATTTACCTTGCTATTGCCATGAAAACAGCAGTACAATAGTATCTAACAGTACAACAGTCGACACAACTGGGATCACCAAAGCTCAGCTTTTAACATTTCAGAAAATGTGACATATCATGTGCTTGTTGTCCTAGAATGCCTACATTACAGAGGAAAAAAAAAAAAATCCCCACATGGCCCACATTTGGAAAAGTCTTTCTTCAGAAGCATAAAACGATAGCCTTTAAAAAAAAATTCCCACACTTCTTAATTTAAAGAATTGGAACCCTGAAAATAAATAAGCCCTACGTGTGACTTCAATACCGACATTACAATGCAACCTTCCAGGCTGGGAAGCACGGCTGAGGGGCGCAGGACAGATGTTTCTATACAGCAGGAAGCCAGCCTGAAGAGGCACACTGCCTAGCCCCGTCAAGTACAAGAGTCACTTGAAACGTTCTGCAGGAGGCAGGCTCGTACCCGAGAGAAGTGGTTTTATTCTGCTGTGCCGTACACCTTGCCCCAGAAAAGGCATGACGGACTTAAGAAGAAAGCCAGATTTTCATGTGCCTCTGTGGGGAAGTGCAGCGGGGACCACGATGCCGGAGCAGGGCTTTGATCCAGCTACGCACACGAACACCGCGAGCACTCACACGCGGCCAGCACCAAGGATACCGAGCAAGATTTTCTAAACCCTCTGCCCACCCTCTCCCACACGAGGAAAACAACAGTCGGGTGGTCGGGAGCGGAATGTGGAGCTCCCTCCTTTATCCCCTCGCCCGCCCTTATTGAAAACATCGGAGAGCGGGGAGGAACGGGACTCGCAGCTCCTTCCAGCCCTCCCGAGACCGAGCGCCTCAGCCCAGCTGTACCCGGGAGGCGGCCGCACCCAGCGGGACGCGCCGCCGCCGCCTCAGCGCCGCCGGACCCCGAGGCGCACACGGGCCGGACCAGGGCCGCACGAGAGGGGCGGAGCACGCCGGCGCCGGTGCCGGTAGCAGTACCGCTGCCGGTGCCGTGCCGGACCGGGCTGAGCCCTCCCGCCCGACACGCACCTACCGCCAGGGCCGCCGGCCCGCCTCCTCCGGGGGCAGCAGGAAGTGCCGCCCGCAGCGTCGCCACGGGAGCCGGGCCCGCCGCGGCACGGGGAGGGCGGCAGCGGAGCCCGCGGGGCGCCCGAGATTAGCGGGCAAGACGTTACTGACAAGGCTTTCTTTGCATTTATTACTTTTGGGTGCTTTCTTTTTTATGAAATTCTGCCGAGCGGATTAAAGTAACAGGTTTTGTACTTCCACCGTTTCTGCACCTAAGTGCCCGCTGCTCGCTCGCTAGGGCGGAGCCGGGCCCGTGCTGACTGACTGACCCTCCCGAAGGTGCTGCTGAGGAAACCCGCTGGGTGCCCCCGCAAGAGCTCTGTACAGAACCTGCAGCACAGCCCTGAAAGCGAATCCGCTGCTTTCACAAGTTTTATTATACACGAGAGACTGCCTGCCCTGAAACCCTCAGCCCTTCCCACCGGCAGAGGCCGTGGAGCGTGTGCTGAACAACACGGGGGCGGCAAAGGCACCGACCACCGCGGCGGAGGCCTAGCGCTCCTGGCGGCAGGCGTCCCTTGCGGGACGGCTCCGTCCTGCCGGCTCCCCGCAGACACGCTGCTACAGCCGCCGCCGCCGCCGCCATGACGCGGCAATGACGCGCGGGCCGTGCGTGGGGCCGTGCGTGGGGCGGGGCCGTGCGTGGGGCGGGGCCGTGCGTGGGGCGGGGCCGTGCGTGGGGCGGGGCCGTGCGTGGGGCGGGGCCGTGCGTGGGGAGGGGCGGGGCCGTGCGGAGGGGCGGGGCCGTGCGGCCGTTGGCGGGCGGGGCCGCGCCGCGTGCCCGCCCCTCCGTGTGCCCGCCCGCCCGCTCGGCGCTGCCGGGGCCGCTGCGGGAGCGTCCGCCGAGGGAGCTGGGGAGTCTCCGCCGCCGCCGCCGCTGCCGCCGCCTGGGTGAGCTCGGAGTGCCCCGGGCGCTCGGCGGGAAGCCGGGGCCAGGCATGGGCCTAATCTTCGCCAAGCTGTGGAGCCTCTTCGGTAGCCAAGGTGGGCGCGCGGGCCCGAGGCGCGGCGGGGCGGGCGGCGAGCGGAGCCCGCGGGGCCGCGGGGGCCGCGGGGCTCGGGGCCGGCTCCGCTCACCCGGCTTCCCCTGAAGGCCCGCCCGGCCAAAACTTGGGCTTTGCGCAGCGCCCCGAGGCCGGTCCCGCGGCGCCGCATGCTCGGGGCCGCTTTGTTTGAGTGTCCGAGGTGGTCCCTCCTCTCCCCTCCTCCCCGGCCGCGTTGAGCGCGTCGTCTGCCCCGGGACCCTTCGGGCGGTGCACGCCCGGCGGCCGCGACCGCTGAGCTTCGATGGACCGTCTTGGCTTCGCCGATCCTCCTTTGTAAAGTCGAGCTCTGTTATTAAATTCATGTTATTTTAGTCTTTATTAGAAGGAAAAGAAGAACGCCAAACATGGGGGCCTTCGAGGTAAAGATCTATTTGTGTTTTGGCAAAGATGCCAGCTATATACAGTTAGTGACCCAAGAAAATCAGTTCTCCGGCCAAAAATGAAAAGGTCGTAAGGGGATAGTATCGCTTTCCGTGCTCTCCTGCCCTGTTCATCCAGCCCCGCAATCATGGCTCATGTTCTGATCCAGAATTCAGAATTTGCATCTGCCACCACCTTTATCTCAGACGGTTATCATGAAAGTAGGAAATTATAGTCTATCTGTTAATTTACTTCTTTAAAGGATTTTTGTTTACCTAGCTATCTTTGGTTAGAAAATCACATAGCTAATAGTAACATCATTTTGCCTGCTTCAAGCACAGGGTCTGAAGGAAAAACAATATAAACAGTAAATTCATTAATTGTTCTCTCATCAAGGCTCCAAATGTGTACCTCATTTCCACTTTAAAGTTACTGAAAATGCAGATAACCTTTTTTGTGCAATGTTCTGTTGCAAGTTTTTGGAGGCAGATACACCTGGTGTACTTTCATAGTTTTGTCCCTGTGATTGCACATAACATGTTCTAATTCTGTAGATACCAGAGCAAAGACTCAGTGTGTGTGCACCTGGAGATCTGTGTATCAAACTGTCTTTCATGGGGTATGATTGGGATCCAATCCCAGATAATTTATTTTTCTCATGCATACACCATCCTACCACAACATTCCTTAAGTCTTCTAAAAGAGTCTTCTGAATTTGTTGCTGATTTCTTATTTTCCTGAAATGTCAAACCTATTTGGCAAGATTCAATGTTTCCCCTATACTCCAGGGAAATATTAAGTACCTTTTCTTTTGTTTTCATCAAGTAGTGCAATCTGCAACTCCTTTTCTTCCATGAAGTATCCCTAAGACTCCAAAGAGATCTATAAGCAGGGAACTGATCAGGAGATAACTGTTGGCATTCAGTATTTGCCTCTATAGTAGCATATGATGTCAAAATTTATCTTCAGGAAAACACATTGTCTTGGTTGTTGTATAATATTTCCTGGAAGAAAAGTTGTTCTTCATTGTGAATGACCCTGGCTGGGTGCCAGATGCCCACCAGAGCAGCTCTGTGACTCCCGTCCTCAGCTGGACAGGGGGAGAGAAAACACAGCAGAAGGCTTCTGGATTGAGATAAAGATAGGGAGTGATCACTCATCAGTTCCCATCATGGGCAAAACAGACTCAATTTCTGAAATCAATATAATTCATTCCCAGTCAAATCAGAACAGATTAGTGAGAAATAAAACCAGATCTTCTGAACACCTGCCCCCCATTCCTCCCTCTTTTTTCCCAGGATTAGCTTTTTTTTTTGGTTCTCTACCACCTTCCTGCAGGAGGGAGCAGGGAATGGGGACTGTGGTAAGTTCACCACATGTTCTCTCTGCAGCTGTTTCTTCCTTGCGTGGGGACTACATCCCCTGTTCCAGTGGGGGATCTCTCCCACGGGAGGCAGTGCTCCATGGGCTTCTCCAATGTGTGTTCTTCCCAAGGCCTACAATTCTTCACCATCTGTTCCAGCATGAGTCCATTTCACAAGGCTCAGTCCTTAAGGGACAAGCCATTCCAGTGTGGATCCCCCACGAGGTCACAAACCTGCCAGCAAACTTGTTCCAGAGTGGATTCCTCTGCACAGGTCCACAGGTTGTTGCCAGGAGCCTGCTCCAGCATGAGTGTCCAGTGGGGTCACAGCTGCCTTTGGGATCTACCTGCTCAAGCACGGGGTCCTCCGTGGGCTCAGGGGGATCTCTGCTCCCCCATGGGTCTCTGGCTGCATTTTCTCACTCTTCTTTGTCCATATTTACACCTGTGCAATAACCTTGTCCCATCTTTAATATGTTATCCCAGGGCATTACACTTGTTGCTGATGGCCATTGGCTGCATAAATGTAGGAGAAGTTTCTAGGGGTTTCTCACAGAAAACACTGTGTAGCCCTCTCCATTATCAAAATCTTGCATTGCAAACCTAATGCATTCATATATTTAGATGGTTAATGAAAAATTAGTCTCACAGTTAAATAGATGAGATAAAAGTATGAAATATTTACTCTTTGACATTTATCCAGTAAGAGACTTTAGGATGTATTCTGATCTTGGTTTAGTGCTGGATTTGTCTTTTGTTTCATTTTTGCTTTGTTCTGTTTTGTTTTTGTTTTTACGTCTTCTTCTTGTATAACAACAGAAAAGAAAGTGAGTTTCTTTTCATAGCCAAAATTGAAATCTCATCCATTTATGCTTTAAGCATAAATTTTTGAGTTAATGGGAAATTCTTTTGCAACTACACAACCATTTTCTCTGAATAGTATTGTTACTAATAATAAAGCTTAGTAATTTCTGAGTTGAGTTTGGTTACTCTTCTAGTTACATCAAATCTTGGTGATTCCTTAGAGAATTCACAGGCTGTCCTGTGAATCTGCTGGTTGAGCAGACTAGCACAGAAACTTACACATTGATTTTGACTGCACAGAGGGAGTATTCTAAAGATCAGTTAGAGTCTGCTGTGTGAGGATCATGGTATCAGTTCTCATGCAAGTTGTGTGATAGGCTGCAGAACTTGGGACTGGCAAAAGGAAAGGTGAAACTAAGCAAAGATTTGAAAATTGCATCTGTGTTCCACCAAGTAGAGCATGGGGGATGAGGTGTGCTTAAGTCTTTCAGCTCTCAGTATATGTTGTCTCATAATCAATTAGTAATGGAATGATGTGAACTGAAGTAGAGATAATTTTACTTATAAAATAAATTGTTGATTTTAAAATAGACTTTTGTCATTTTTCTAGGTGACTTTCTAATGGCTTCCTCTTTTTTTTTTTAATTGACAAAAAAAAACTTGATTAAAAAAATACTCAAGTATCATTTTCATTTAAGATATGCTCTGCAGTCATTTAAAATCTCATTACTAAATGCTGTAAGTTCGGTTGAATTTACTTTTATTAGTAATTTACTTTTAGAAGTTTAAAAAAAAATCAGACTTCAAAAATGACCTGCTGAATCTATGATTCAGTAGTCCAATGGAACATTCTTCTTAGCAGCATGTAGTAGTGTGGAGCCATTAAGTTAATGCCTGTGTTAACACGTCTGAGTAAAATTTGCTTATCATTCCATCAATATTACCAAGATAACTCTTAATTAAACTGTGGGTTCAAAGTAGAAGTGAATGTTGGCAACCTTGATAAAGAGAAATGACAGATATCAGAACCTTAGGGTTTTTTTTTAAGTGGTGGAGTTCTTTGAGGAACTCATAAATTTAGGGTTTACTTATTTTTGGAACAGTAATTATTCAGCTGTATATATATATATATATATATATGTATATATATAGCTACAGTTATTAAAAATTACTTTAAGAAAAATAATGGTAAACTCTAATTCAAGATGATTGAACATCTGTAACTTCACAGTTTACTTCACTTAGGCAGTTTCCAGTCAGGTTAGGAGAGACCATTATCTGGAAAATTAGATGGCTTTTGATTCTGCTGGCTGCTAAAAGTTATTGACAATTTGTCTACTTTCTTGTGATCAAATCTGGGGATACGAAGTGTATTTTAGCAGCTCTTCTGTGCTTAAGAGAAGACTCTAAAATAGCTCTTAGTGTGAAGAATGAATCTTTGTATTGAGACCTCTTTGACCTCCAGAATTATGCTATTGCTCCTGCCTTCTTTCTAGCAAAGTTCTGTCTGCATTCTGTCTTCAGCTCTGAGGCCTCCAGGATTGTTGCTCTTTGGAACCAGATGAGCATTTTGTTTCACAGCCTGAAAGCTATCAGTACCCATTCAGGGGTCATTTCTTCCAAATATGTTAGCAGTCTCATCATTAAAGTATTTAGACTTTTTTTTTTAATTTTTTATTTTTAACTTTTTCAAAATAGAGGAAAAGACATGGTGGGAGAATTGAATCTTCAGTTTTGGGCCCTCTTATCATAGGGAAATACAGATGAGTAAGGGAAGAAAAAAGCATATTGTGTCTTTCTTTTAACATCTGCAAGAAGATAATCTTCACTGTCCTGTGTTTTTGTAATACTAAACTGCCAGAGATTTTTTTTTAACCATATTACATATAAACTTTTTTGAACAGTGTGCTAGAAATGGTTGATGAAACCAAGAAGTTCTTGGATTCTTTTAAGGAGTAGTCTAATACTGTCTTTTATTTTTTTCTCCTGCATATGCCTACTTCTACTTTCCCTGTCTTCCCTCCCTCTTCCTACATGATTAATAAAGACTCTTCTCTTCTGCTCTCTCAACTTTGTTATGGATTTTCTTCTTCTTTTACCAAGAACATGGTGGACTGGGAAGATATTCATGAATACAACCTAAACTGAGTTTGAATACCAGCCAGTGAAAGGGAGAAACTTGAGTTAGTCTGTAAGTACAGAACACAAATCACTGCCTATGATTTACCCAGTCACTGTCCTTCCTTCTAAATGTGGCATGTGTCTTCTCCTAGTTGCTCTTATGAATAAGTAGTTGTCATGCTAAAACTTCTGTTCTGTCTTAGTTTGGTAGTTTTTGAGCTCACATATGTGTAAATTTTATGTATTTTCATCAAACTAGACAGAAATTCAACTTTTGAATATGTTTTTAAGTGAAGAGTTTCCATTACTATAGTTCTGGAATCTGCTATTTGTATGAAATACCCATGATTTCATCTTACTATTTTCCTCCCAAGATGACTGTTAATTAACACTTGTGTGACTGTTTATTGTTTGTGCTTATTCAATCACTGTATGAAACACCATTTGACTCTGAAGTAACACAGATAAGCTGTGCCTTTTCTTCCCAGTTAGTGTTGGACCATTCACACTTCAGTGGCTTTCAAAAGCAGCCATCTCAATGGAGGTTTTTTCTTCCTCACTTACAGTAGTGTGATGTTGTATCATCCAACACTCCAGTCATTCATGCCTAAGATGATGTGTTCTGATAAGAAGATGAGAGAGCAGTGTGATGCCTGACTGGAATTTCTTTTCTTTCTTGAAGATAACTTGAAGAGAATGCTGCAAAAGTAGAATCATTTTCTTCCTGGCAATAGTTGACCACGTCTGGTTTGAAAACAGCGGGAGAGTATTGTGGTGTTGACCTTTGAAAGATCTTTAACTAAATTTGAAAAAGAGATGGGCAGTCAAGCTACTAGGCATGATTTATTAGCATTGAAAGTAGAGAAGATTTTATACTATTTATGTATTGGAAAAGGTTATTAATTACTGATGCTGCTGTTAGTGGGGCTAAAATTACTCCTGTCTTTACAGCCAGGAAATGTTCTTTTCTTAGAATGTATTGACAGGATGCAGTAGTAGGGAACTGGTGCAAGGATATACATTTTACCATCTGTTATGACTATTGCATAGCAAAACTTTAAAAAGTTCTAAACAAGAAAATGTTTTATTACAATAATATTCAGGGAAAAAACACCTAGGCTACTATATATAAGTAGTTTTTTAACCAAAACACTTCTGTTTTTCCTTAAACCACCCACTTTTGGAGGAAAAACCATCAATTTGATACTTAGGATAGATTTTCTGATCTAGTAACTTATTTGATCCTATAGATCAAATGCGGTAGTTTATAGGAAATCTTTAAACTATGAACCATGTTTTGCTTTGAAATAAGTGCCCTAGATTTGTAAATATTCTCTTTTTAAAGGTGAGCTTGTTCACAGTTTTTATTTCTTCATTTGCAAATTCTTCACTCTCGAGTGGTTTGCTTTTTTTGTCAGTAATTGGATCAGTATGTTGTAACTTCATGCATGTAGCAAAAGAGCCACCATTCTAAGTGGTATTACTATGTTTGAAATTCTAAGAAAGGTTATTTACAGAGAAGCATATAAATTCTGGAGGACTTTTTTACTGGTTTTGTTTGGTTGGTTGATTTCTGTTTTGTCTTCCCTGTGCCTGGAAAAAAACAGTGTTGCAGCAATTGCAAGATCACTATTTTGTGTGCTGGACTTCACAGCAGGTTGGGGTGCATGATCATTTCTTTCTGCTCAGCACTAATGAGGCCTCACCTGGAGCACTGTGTCCAGTTCTGGGCTCGTCAGTACAGGAGCCATGGACATCCTGGGGAGAGTCCAGTGATGGGCTGCAGGGGTGATTTCACATAGGAGACAAAGAGGGGCAAGGAGGGCAGAGCCAGACTTGTCTTAGTGGTGCCCAATGACAGGACTGGGCAGTTCTCTCTGAACATCAGGAAACACTTTTTCACTGTGAAGGTGACTGAGCAGTGACCCAGGCTGTCCAGGGAGGCTGTGGAGTTTCCATCTTGGATGTGTTAAAACCCTCCCTGGACATGGTCCTAGGCCACTGGCTCTGTGGACCTGCTTGAGCAAGGAGGTTTGACCAGATGACCTCCAGAAGTGTCTCCCAGCCTTGACCATTCTATCATTCTGTGACTTTTCAGTTCAGAAGTTGCAGAGTTAGAATCTGTGGCCTATTTAAAATACAGTTTCCTCTTAGGTTTTCTTTGTGAATAATGATGGTACCTTAACAAATGTTTATTATTGATCCTTGAATGTTAGGGTAATGTATTTTGCAGTCTTTGAGTATTTATTGGTATTCTTAACATGATACACTGCTATGAATTATATTTTCTGATTGTATTTTTCTTTCTAAAGCTAGATGTTGTAGATGAAGTAATCATTAGTAACCATCCCTTTATTAGATGTCCAGTGCTGACTTTTCCTGAGACTGGAGTCTCTAGAGAAGACGAGGCTTGTTTGGCTTTTTTTTTTGTCCTGAAGTCTCCACTAATCTGTGTAGAGTATTGAAATAACAGAAACAAGCAGTTGCTTCTTCAGTAAGGGAGAGTTATTAACCAGAATTATAATTATTGCTGTTTCCACTAATTTATTTTTGTCTTCTTTTTTTTCTTTTTTTTTCCTTTTTTTTTTTTTTTTTCTTTTTTAATATGCAGAGCACAAAGTAATCATAGTGGGACTTGATAATGCTGGAAAGACTACTATTCTTTACCAGTTGTAAGTAGATGAACTAATTATTTGCTGTTTGCATTTTATTATTTGTCACTGTTTAATCTTTGAAAATTCAGTTTTTTAACCTGGTGGAATATCTCGGGTTCTAGATCACACTTTGTTCCTAATGATATTAGTTGTTCTAAAAAGAGTAAATATTTAAAGAATAAGTGAAGGAATTGAAATGTTTTAAAAGTGAGCTGCAAATTGAACAACAAATTGTACATCCAAGCACAAGATGAACTGCAGATTGTTTTCCCATGAAAGCCTGTTTGAATCTGATGCATAGAAATAATTCTGTTGTCACTAACTACAGAAAAGAACACAATTTTTAAATTAATGGAAATTCTAGCCACTCTTCAAAAATCAAAAAAATGTTTCCAAATGTTTCTCAATTCCAGTGTCTAAAATTTGTGATGGAGAATTCCTTAAAATAACATT
Source organism: Oenanthe melanoleuca (assembly GCF_029582105.1). Taxonomy (NCBI): domain Eukaryota; kingdom Metazoa; phylum Chordata; class Aves; order Passeriformes; family Muscicapidae; genus Oenanthe; species Oenanthe melanoleuca. The sequence goes on from NC_079335.1 coordinate 129,490,792, forward strand.
TCAGCTTGCCTAGGTCTTACCTTACTCATTTTCAATAGCATCATTGCACCCAAATCTTGGCAGCCTTACAAGAATATCTATAATAAATTCAAGAGTGTTGTCAGGATCACAATTACTATTGTATTTGTGGAAAAGGAGGAGGGTGTAGATAAATTAATATCCTTGTATATGGATATCAAAGCAGCATAGTATGCTTTCCAAAAAGGCTTTCTATACATAACCATTTTGAGCAAGCTTAGTGGTGGAACTGATGAGCAGCCAAACAGTCTTTTGGGATTTAAAATCTAGTTACTAAGTAGAGTGCTTTGATAAAATTATATTCTGATTTATATTTTGCATGGTTTACTGCTTTTGTATTTAGGATCTTTAGATCCTACTTTAAAACAAGTGCATTTTACATGTCTCTTAATGTTCTTTAGAAAGACAGTCCTGAAACACAGATGCTTATCCATTTGTTATGCCTTTTATGTGCTTATTTTTCATTGCTGATTTCTTTAAGCATGACTACAGTCACTGCTTTCTAAAGTTCAAATGTATAGCTTTTTAAAAATATGTCTAATTTTTTAATATTTTATGTCCATTTACACACATTTACTTTTTCTACAAAAAAATTTGTTACGACTGAGCTGTAACAAGCATTGTGCTTTTTACTGACTGGTCTTTATGGTGTGATATTGTTTCCTTTAGCTTAATGAATGAAGTGGTTCATACTTCTCCAACCATAGGAAGCAATGTAGAAGAAATAGTGGTGAAAAACACTCATTTCTTAATGTGGGATATTGGAGGACAGGAATCATTACGGTCATCGTGGAATACCTATTATTCAAACACAGAGGTAGGATTTGCAGCAAATCAAATAAGTTTTGTTTGAAATTTTATTTATTTATTTAATGGGAATGTTTGTAGACTTTTGTAAAGATTGCAGCTGTATTGTTCTTAATTTTAATGAGGAAGAATAAGTTCAAGAAGTGTGAGGTATCTCTGGTATGCAGCCATCTTTCTGGTAATATTTGAAGTATTTTTTCTGTCTGCTTTACACTAATGTTATTTGATCAATGCTATAAGCTGTGAAGTTAGATTTTTTTTTTCCCTAGGCAATCAAATTATAATGAAATACATTTTAGATCAGATTTTTGCTTGCTTTTTAAAGTAGATTAAAAAAAAATTTTGAAATGTAATTTGCAAATTTTGTAATGATTTGCAGTGGTCAGCTGGGCTTCTGTACATCTAGTCTGAAACAGTTTTGAAATAATGATAATTAAGGACAAGTAATGAAACTTTCTCTAAGCCTAGGCAGCAGTGTTTAAAAAGCTGATCAGCTTGTAGCTTTTATCCAGAGGAGGAGGGAAAGTCTTGCTGTGCACAGCTCATGAGGTACTGGTAGAGCTGCTGTTGCTGGAAAGGTTGGAGTAGAATTCAGCAACAGTGGACTTGTGGAGTTTGTTTTTTATGACAGTCTTTTTAAGGCTAAGAGGTTATCAGTACAAAAAGGCACATATAATCACTGAAGACTCTTCTTGAGATGTCTACAATCATGTAAAATATTCAAGACTACATTTCTTACCATTTCTACTAAAAGCAGAGACCTCTTGTAGATACAACTCATTATATTAAGTATTCCATCCTCCTGTAAAATTAGCTTTTTTATCTCTTCATTTTTTATATCTTTTCCTATATTCTTGGAGAGAGGTGAGATCCATGATCTGTCCTATATCTACTGTAAGCCTGATAATGACATCTCAACCTTCATCTCTAGTATTTTAGACTAATTTTTTGTTTTATCTGGAAAAGATAAGAAACACATAAGAATCTAAGAAACACATAAAAGAGACTTCTGCCAGCATTATCTGGTATAGAACAGTAAGTTCTTGGCATTTATCCTTTGAGTGTCTTTGATTTCAGAATTTGGAGAGGTGCATATATTATTTTTGTGATACTTTTGGGATGTTCTTCATATTCTGTCTAGCATATTCTGAAATCCAGTGCCATGTAGTACTTGGAAAGAAGAACTTTCCCTTTACTTAGAAGCTTTGTCTGCTGGAAGCAGTTGAGGAAGAAAAGAGATCTGTTTACTATGCTAATCCTAGCCTCCCTCATATGAATAATTCCGTTACTGTTCCTCCTCATCTGCTGGGCATCTCAAAGTCATAGCAGCATTAAATTGACTTAGGTTTTCATACTTTGTGGTCATTTTCAATGGCTAATGAATCCCTTTAATTTTATAATCAAAGTGGTTTGGAGAATATGTTGGAGAATTATAGCAGTGATTTCTAATTCTCCTTTTTTACTGCTGTCTCTCTTTTCTCTCTTTTGTCACTTTTTCTTTTCTAATGTGCTCTGAAAGTGTATGTCTCTTCTGTAGGAAGACTTGTGGTAGTGGTCTTTTGAAATTGTGCTTTCTGTAATTTGTAATTTGCATTTACATACTATACTATTGGTGTTTTTCCCTAGTTCATCATTCTGGTTGTTGACAGCATTGATAGAGAGCGACTTTCTATCACAAAAGAAGAACTTTATAGAATGCTGGCTCATGAGGTATGGTGGGGAGTTGGGATAATAGTTTTGTTGAGAACAGTGAAATAACATTGCATGTTTCCTATGTTAACAAAAATAATACCATCAGAAAAAAAAAGGAGAATAAGTGTGCATTCAAGTTGATCACAATTTAAAACCATTTAAGTTATAAATAAGCAGAAAAATTATTATGAAGCACCCTTCTAAATGGACTTGCTTGATTGTAATCTGGCCAGTCTTTGCAAATGTTGAACTTGTAAAATATTCTATGCTACATATTAATGTAACTGGGTATTATTGTCCTTTACCACTGGCTATTTCAGTTAAATGGTTAAAATTTCAAGAAACAATTTTTAAAAAAAATTTATTTTAGAGAAATGGAATTGCCTACTTTTTTTTGTTTGTTTTAATCCTGTTCCTTAAAATTAAGGAGCATATATCATACTATGGAACAATTACTTTCAGGTCATTTTCCTTCAGAATTAGTTGTTTGTATTTTTATTATTTGTGTTGTCCTGGGGAATGCTCAGCATTGGGTAAACTCGCTCAAACACCCTAAATTGATTTGTACATTGGCTTAGATAAAGCATGTTAAAATCCTTTGTGATCACTCTGAAGCTGAATTAAGATTGTTTTAAATCTAAATATTCTCCTTCATTTTTGAAAGAAAAGGATTTAGTACAGTGCAGGTAATCCTGTTGGCTTCATTTCTCTGAGACACTTGTGTTTCACTTAAGTGAGCTTTTGCTTTACAGTTTAATATTAATTGTAGTTTGGGTCTAATCATAAGGAGTAAATTCACTACCAAAAACAGTGGAAAAATTACTTCTTGTGCTGAAGTTTTCCCATGTAGTTTTTTAGTTTCCAGTCTCAAACTCTTGAGAAATTGTGATCTACCATCTCTTGAAATCAATTGGTAGGTTAGACTGGACTACTTGTAGGGTTGAATTTTCAGCTGTAGATCATAGAGCTTTGTTGTCTTCAAGTTTTTTGTTTTTTTTCTCTTGGTGGAAAAATAGTCTAAAAATTTAATATGCATTTAAATGTATTGAACATTTTTAGTTGCAGCTGTCAGCTTCCTATTAGGTTTGTTTACCCTTCTGTGCTTTTAAAGCCATACATTCCAGCTCTTCTCATTGCTGTTTGGAATGATAAATTCTATATTGAAACAAAAAAAAAATTATTAGTTATTAAAACTGATGCAGCGTTGTTAGAGCTTCCTTTTTGGGACACAAAGGTCCAACTTACAGGAATTCAGAAGGCTTTCTTTAATTATTACTGCTTTAATCAATACAGTACTTTTTTAATGAAGTTAAAAGCAATTTCAAGGGATTCATGTCTACCAGGCTTTTCCATTTGAATAATATTTATTGCAGGACTTGGAGTTTTTAACCAGAAATAATTCTGCTGGCTGAATGATTTGGAGCACTATAAAATGTATTTTGGGAAGACTTTCATTAGTTATGTATGGACATGTGGTCAACACTGAAAGGATACTCATGTAATACATTACAATTTGATTCTCTGTGGTGGTGAATAAATGAGTTTTTTCAGTCTTACTGTAATGAATGTTTAGTGTAGTAAGACAGTTAAAAGTCCATGCTCCAGCGTAATTTGTGCATACAGTTATTTTAACAAATGAAGTTAGCACAATAGCCCTTTAGTTCTGTGTAGTAACTGTTGTGAGTACTCTGAATCATTGCTAGGATTTACGGAAGGCTGCGGTTCTCATCTTTGCCAACAAGCAGGACATGAAGGGCTGCATGTCAGCTGCTGAGATATCTGCATACCTCACCCTCAGCTCCATAAAGGATCACCCCTGGCACATTCAGTCCTGCTGTGCTTTGACAGGAGAGGGGTAAGTGCTTACTGCTTCCTCTGGCAGTTCCTGGTAAGTGAGAATACTGATTTAGAAGCCTGCTGACACCAAAGTGGATTTTCTGAAAGTTTGTGTTTTCTGAACTTTGCAGTCAGAGGGACATTCTGAACTTTTCATTTTATGAATTGAACCTTGTATGTTTTTTCATAGCTCAAACTCCAAATTTGTGTGAAAGTCTTCCATTTATTGTTAAAAACCCCAAACCAAAAGCCAGACATCACCCCTCCACCTAAGTATGTAGCTGTTGACATAGCTGTCTACTCTCTGTGCTACTCTCTTACTCTTGTGTGGTTCTCTATTTAAAGAAATAAGCTACTGTTTTCTTCCTTTATATTCTAAACTACAGGAGGCTTCTAAGGTGGGGGCTTGAGGTGTTTTTGGGATTTTTGGTTGGCTGGGTTTTTTGATTAGCATTGAAACATACTTTTGATGAAAAGTTACATAGACCTGTCATAAAATAAGATTGTTACCAATATTTAACTTTTTTTTATATTTGTCTAATGTAGCTAATCTTGGAAATTGTATACCCTATGCCAACAATTGCTAAGATGGAAAGCTGGGCTAGCCTTAGATCCTTAGTACGTAAATGTCAAAAAACATTTTTGGATACCTTTCCTTTTAACAAGTTAATGTCTTGCTTGTATGGTGGGAAGTGTACTAATTTCTCATCTTGATTTTTAAAGCAGTCTTGTAAAGTGTGATATTTAGAGGTTTTTTTCATCTGTGTTGTACAACCTTTACAATACAGCTTTTACAATAATGTGGTCTTGTGACATCAAAAATAAGGAATCCAACTCTGTATTTGGGAAGGGAGAGCATCTACCTCACTTTCTTGCATGAAGTACTGTTTAATGTCACAGAGATATCTTGTAGGGTGGCATTAACTTCCTTAGGGTGGAATGTGTTAGTGAGAATAAAGTGTTTTTTTTTTTTAATGGGGTGGTTGTATTGTTTCGTTCTAAGAGTTAACTCTAATTCCTTCTACCAGTTTTGCTTAAGTCACTTTTGAATACAGAGTTTATGTACTAACTAGGATCTTCAACCAAGTTGACATTTGAAGGAAAGTAATAATTAATAAATACAAGGTTTAGTTTAAAAACAGTGGTCGTCCTAGGCTGCTGCTTTTGTATTGTAAAACAAAAACCGATGAATGATTGGAGTACTTTAAACAATGACAGTAGTGAGACCAGCTTAACATTCCCAGAGTTTGATCACTGAGCTGAGTCTTCCTTGGGAAGATCTGACAAGAATCTGACAAGAACCTGGTGTGAGTGAAGCTAGCATTCTTGGATAGCTCAACCCTGATTTACTGTGCAAAGGTAAAGCTCAAAGGGGTATAAACTAGGTAACTAGATCCCTAGAAAATCAAAGTCTGTCTTCTAAAGGCTTTTAAATGGAGATGCAAATTGAGTTAGGAAGCAGATTCGATCCCATGCAGTCTTAGCATTCAATATAAACACACTTTTAATTTTGTAATGTAATTTTAGAATTCTTGATATACTTTCTTTTCATGAAGCGATTCAGTCTGGATAATCTGCCCTTTATCTTTTGGTATTAGTATGTGAAGGTCTAGCTTTCTGTAGAAGAAGAAAAACTTTTTTGTTTCCATGTACTTGTGGTTAAGAATTTAAGGATAGTGTCTTTTAGGTTTACAAGGAAAAAAAAAAATTGAAATACTGCCAAGCTTCAATGAAATAGAATGCATGACCATTTTCATCTGGCTAAGGCCTAAGTAGACTTAGTTTAAAACACTGTTCACTCTGTTCAGCTTTCAATCCCATTTCCAGTTGATTTGATTTATTTTAAGTAGCTGTTTTACACAAAAAAAAAAAGGCGGAAAATGCCTTCAAAATGCTGGAATAGAACTTGTACCAATTATAACATCTCCTATCTTTCAGGTTATGCCAAGGCTTGGAGTGGATGACCTCCCGTATTGGAGTGAGATAGCTTTTCTCTTTTTTCTTTTTTTTTTTTTTTTTTCTTTAATTCCTCCAAAAGAAGAGACTTCTATTTATCCTGTGAACATGTACATTTTTCTGTACTTTTGGCTGCTGAGGCAGTGACCAATGTTTAATTTATATCAGCCAACCTCTAAGCTGTGCTTGAATCAAGCACAGCTGAACTGAAACACAAAAGTATTTTCTAAACTTTTTTTAATACACTAATCTTCAACTGGATGAACATATGTGAATCTGTTTTTAAGCATTGAAATTCCTCTGAATATGAATTCTAACTTTTTCAATGATAGCTTTTTAAAATCTGTTTTATCATTGTCAATACTTCATATTTCCTCTTTCTAAATAGTTGTATAACTTACTAACATAAATGAGCACATTTTATTTGATAATTAAAAGTAGTGTTTAGGCTAACTTTACTCTGCCATAGCTTTAACCTCAAAGGATAACCGTATCTCCAGCAGGACTTCCTGGAACATTAGTAGAGTTCTAGTCAGCACAAGAATTAATAGTTATGAATGCAAGTTTTTAAATGCTTTTGAACTAGTTATAGTTAATATTGTGGTGGCTTTTAATCTGATATACAATTGAACTTCTGCCTTAAAAGAAACCTGTTTCAGTCTGAGTTTCTCTGATATGTAGTTCTAGGACATTCTTATGTTCTTCTACTTGAAGATTTCATCTCTGTACAGTGCATAAAAATATCATTACTGAGTGCTGGTGTAGTCATTTAGAACTTGAACACCTTTTCAAAGATAAATGGATAATTAAATTTGGAATCACAGCAGCCAGTGTTATGTGTAGACTTGCTGTATTCTGTTAAAAGTTTTAAATTCTGTATACATGAGCCTTCCTCACCTTTTAATGAGAGTGCTGTTTTCTAAATGAGTACATAATCAAAAGGGAAGCCAGATTTATAAACAAAACAAAACCATGGTGCTGTATCTATAAACTTCAGAGTGAAGCTAATCTTGACACTTATTTACCTACTATCATATATGTTTTCAGTTCTGTTACAGAGAAAATATTTTGCCTTCATTTTTGGTCTTATTTGCACAAGCAGAGAACTTTTGACGGTGTTTGAGTTAGGTTCCTTCACCTGAAGTTTGAAAAACAGGTGATGAAATAGCGACCCAGTAACTGCTAATTCAATTAGAAGGGAATTAAGTTAAATCTGAAGATAATCTGAGGATAAGGAGTTAATTGAGAGCATTAGGCATCAAATAAACCTAACACCAATCACCCCAAAAAACCCCAGATGAGGATTAAAAAAACTCAACAAATGAAAACCAATAGTGGACACCCAATTCCTCACAAAGTCCCAGCAGCAGTCAGGTACCCAGCCTGTCTAAATGCTTGGCAGGTCTTCCAGAGGCACCGTTCTGCACTTCTGCATGCCTGAAAGCCGCATGGAGTTTGGTTACCAGAACCGTTTTACAAACTGACTGTAGGCCTTTGATGACAAAATGTTTCTGTTAAATCTTGTTTTGAAAATTTAAGCACACTGAGTTTTCTTTAATAAAATTTTAAGCTTTGTAAATTTTGATTTGCTTCCATTTTATTTAAATAAAACTTGATGAAATTTTAAAAGTATCAGCAATTATGTTGTCCTAAGTGTTGGAAAGACTTTGAATGCATGTGGAAACAGTGATTGGTTGAATGAAGTTGTGTATTATTGGCAGTTAGTAAATGTCACATTTAAGACTACATTGAATGTTAAGTCAAAATGTTCAGAAAATAATTAAAATCGGTGAAAAGTGGTGCATAAAGAAAAAAGAATGGAAGGCAAGGTTAAAATTTGATATTAAAGCTGCTTGCTTTGATGTTCAGCTGTTTTAATGTGTGAAAATAAAATTTGTTTTGCTCTTAGGGAAGCAAAATATAAAGGAAAAAATAAAATTATATATGAATTATGTTTCTTGTTTGGTGACTTAAAAATAAAACTGAAAATAAATCTAAATTGCAGACTGAAATTATGTCATTCAGAATGTAATCCTGAATACTTACAAAGAGCACTAGCTGGATGTATAGCCCTTTGGTTGTTTGTTTTTTTGTTTTTTTTTTTGTATTTAATGCTTTCTAGCTAAAACCGTTTGTAAATCTATAGTTTGATTAGTAAATCCAGTCTTACCTGAGGTAATACATATAACCTTGATTAAGAGGAAATGGTCTGGTTGTAGACATTAGAATATCAGAATAATGAATGTTTTAATTTCTTCACACTTAAGACCTTTGAGTATCTTTGCAGGAAAAGGCATTCCTGACAAATGCTATGATTTTTGTTACCTAAACACTTTATTTTCTGCAACAGCTTTCCATTGATGGTATTGGTTTGTTCACAGCATTATTGCTCTGATTTTTTTACTATTATTATTTCTGGGGGGGAAATGGCTTGGTATAGAATTTTGAGGGGCCTATTTTTAATAACTTCGGAACCTGTTAAACTAGAAGTTATTTGATCAAAATATTTTTAAAGGTTGCCTTAGAATATTGTGTGCGTCTTTGCATTGCCAAATACTGCATTATGTTTGCTAATTTGAATGTAGAAAATATCCTGCAGGTAGTTTTGTACTTTGAAAGTATTCTGTGTTTAATATGCTGGTCACAAGGAGCAATGTTAATCACCTAAAGTTCAAGAAATTGGTGTCCTATGCAAATTTATATTGTACTGCTGCAAACAGGTTGGCACGTGCCTTTTTCTTTGTTCATGTTTTTTTACTTTCTGTCTAGGTGGCAAAGAGGTGTGGTATCCTCAAAGCAGGGGTTTTTTCCAGCTATTTAAACACACTGCACTCAGTAAGGTGAAGAAGATTTGGGCACAGCTGCTCAAAATATTTGTCAGCAAAATAAAATTGAGTTGTTCTGTGAAGCTGGATGGGGTTTTTGTGAGTACTGTGTGGTGAAGAGGTATTGCAGCAGTGTAGCCTTGTCACTCTCATTTCATCTCCAGTCCGTTCACTGGGGCAGAATGGGGGCCTCCATCATGTGCAGCTGTAGCCAGTTCACAGAACATCTTGGCTGGACACCTGCTTCCTTTCATCTCGGAGAAGCTCCAGCTTTGATCCTAAAGAGACTGTCACTTCATTTCAGCCATGGGAAGTGTGGGTCTTTGTTTGTTTTAGTGAAGAGTGTTTGTTTTAGAGGACTGTTCTCTTTCACAGTAAGAACAAAACAAATGCAAACAAAAGACTGGGAAAAAACTTGTATGGATCTTTGTGTGTGCATTTGACTATGCTTAGCATTTAGCTGAGTTTGCTCGTTCCTTTTGTTGGGTCTGTCTTGTGAAAGAGCCTGGAAGGCAACAGTGAAGAGAGCAGGATGAGAACAACCTTCAGCTTCTAAAATTACCTTGATGATCTTTCAACACTGAGTGGTTCTATATTTTGCTGCTTAGGGGATAGTGAACTGGAAAAGCTCCATGCTGTCCACACAGTGTGTGTGCCCGCCCTGCAGGCAGGAGAATGCAGCTTTATACTAGGTTTGTTTCTTGCTAGGTGTGCCACTCCTCACTTCAGTTGATTTTTGTTTTGCTGGGTAGAGAGATGCATTTCATACAGAAAGTTTTCCTGGATGTATCTGAAGACATTCTTCCAGTTTGCACACCAGTTTGTGTCCCCTAGATGGCAGGAAAGGATCAGTTTAACAGTGCCTTGCCTACTTTAGCTTGTGTTCATCTGTGTGAAAGACTTTTAAAATGCCTCAGTAAATGAAGAGGCTGTGTACCTCAGTTCAGTAGCTGAATTGATCATGCTTAGATATAATGGAGACAGCATAAAGGAGAGGAAGGTTGAATCACATCTTTGATGGGAGGAAAGCTTACAGTGAGGTTTTAAAAAATTTGAAACTGTTCTGTAGTTTAAAGGCATTTTGTCTTAATTGTTTATGGTTAGAATAATATTCCAGACCTTCTATTGTTGCTGCAATTGCAAATGTAGGCAACAGAAATAATTAATACAATTCCTGGCATGTTTCATTTTAATAATAACTTCTGTCGCCCGTGACAGGTGTGATTTTTTTGGACTTTGGTTGATGATAGTTGCTCCTGTTGCCCTACTACTCCTCAAATTGCAAGGATCTGGAACACTGGAACTGTCACCTTGCAGTGTGTTTAGCTATGATGATGATTTGTAATCTTTATACTACTGCACATGAAGGCTAAATTCAAGTAAAGTAGTAGGTCTGTTCAAGATTTAGATTATTTGTAGTGTAAGTAGTCAAAATAGCAACAGTTGCAGTAGGCAGTACCACCAACAGGTTTTCATTGCCCATGTTTCTTGTGCAGTTGATAAAATGTATATCATATTTGTGTATTTCACTTTATGCAGTGTTTTAAAAAGTTACTTACATTATAACTGTAACTACTGACCAAGTATGTCCACATTGAAAATTACTGCTGGCCAATCTTTATTACAATTGGAATTTACTTGTATAGACTCAAAGGGCTCATCCTCCATACTGAACAAGAAAAGAAGTGGTGAAAAGTGTTGGGGCATCTCAGGAGGGAGTGAAGTCTACAAGACCATAATTTCATGTCTTTTCTAAGCATATTCTTCATTGAAGCGATGAGCAAGAACTTCTTGAAACTCACTATTTTGGCAGCTCATCTTTTACAACTAGAAGCAAAAGTTAACCTGTCTGTACAAGTTGTACCAAAGGGTTCAGTTGAAAAAACTTTGGATACTGCTGAGGTGGGAGCAGTCGTGACCTAGCTTAGCTGTGTTCCGAGTCTGTAGGGACAGATGCCATTCTGTTCCCAAAGCCACTCAGGTAGATGTGCTGCCATGCTGTCCATGGAAGCTGACCTGGAGATCCCCACACCCTGAAAGTGTGGGTACACTTTCTGTGTGGGTTGTTCAGCCACTGAAGCCATCTCCAGAGCCCTACACAGAGGCTTCTGTGCTCTGCAGTGCACACAGTGCTCCTGCTGTGTCCACAGAGAATGAGGTGGATCTGCCTCCAGAGATGATTTGGTCTCACTGCACTCGTCTCCTGAAATGACTGCAAAGTCACTGGAAGCTGAAATGAAGTGTACCAAGATAAACCTCAGTGAAAGTATTAATTGAAATTTTCAGATGTAAATTTCAGATTTACCAACATTTTAGAATTAAATTAATTCAAAGGCACTGTTGGTTGAAAAAATGTCTACTGAGTTGTTAAAAATTTTCAGAAAACGTGTTTCAAATATAGGGCTGCTAAAACTGATAGTGGCTTAAAATTTTCGTAGCTGGCTAAAACTGGTCAAAATCTTTGACAGTTTTAAGAAAAATATGACCGTTTTCTCAACAAAGCTCTGGTTTCTGGTCCCTCATTTTTTTAAGGCTGCACTTTTAAAGCAGTTTTTTCACTGAATCATTTGAATGCTTTTCATTTTTCCATTAGCTTCTCCCATATTCCCTTTGAGGTTTTATTCCCTTCTGTAGACTTGTTCGCTAGTTTACGCTTGGAGCTTTGCTAGCCTAATCTCAAAAAAGGACTTTTTGGTCAACCTTGAATGTTTGGCAACAAGGTATCTTCAACCACCGCCAATAGTCCAGTGTTGGGAAAAACTTTGAATGCTTTTTTTAAAAACAGCATTGCTAGACATTTGGTGTTGATTTCAGTTGAGTATACTACAATTAATTAGAAGCTAAAGAAGCCAATTGAAAGATTAATGATCAAACTTGCATGAAAATATGAATGACTCGATTTGTTTTGAAAGGTGCAAATATATATATATGTATATATAAATGTCTCATCTATAATGGAAATTGATGCACTTACACACTGTAGTCTGTCTACTGAGTATTGAACAAGTTTAGTATTGATCCTACAAAGGCCTGAGCTCTCAGATCTTAGCACTGCCTTTCCCATCCAACAGTTGCTTTGGATTCAGCACCTTTCAAAGATAAATACAACCTCTTAGAATATTTTCCCTTCACTCTTTTATCAGCAAGTTGCAAGCCAGCAGCTACTTGATAGATTCCATTTTCTGTTTAGTAGGAAGTGTAATGTACTTCTGTTCTGGAGGAAAATTGGTAAGTAATTACTGTAGAATTAAATCCTATTGCTTCTGTGAAAATAAACAATACAGGAGGTGTCTGGGGACTTGCAGTAGGATGCATAATCCAACAGTACTCATTCTTCTTTATAGAACTATCTAATTAGGAGTTAATGAAAAAGTATTGGACTGCTTGCAATTCCATACACTGATTCTCTGCAAGTGTAGAAAGTTCCTTTGCTTCCTCTGAATCTTTTTAGGTTTTTGCTTCTGTTTTTTAGCTGCAGTAAAAATGGGATCTTGCATTAACAGGAATTGTTTATGTCTTGGTAATAAGCAATTAAGTTCAGTACCTTTTTAATTCAGTTGCTGGTTTGATTGTCTCTTCTGTGCAGTCAAGTCTGTTTCTTCTAGACTAAGTATACATTACCATTTTTTGCCAAATTAAAAAAAAACAAAAGGGGAAAAGAAAAATCAGTTTAAGGAAGGAGAAAGTAAAAAGGGTTAACTGCATATGAGTTGAAGCAAAGAAGGAGCAAAGTACTCTTTTCTGAAGTCAAACTATGAATCTGTTTGCCTTGTTCTGGGTTTCTTTTGTAAGAAAAAAAAAAGAATTTCTAGGATTTTAGTTGTGCTGAACAAGTACTAGACAGAGGCACCATGTGTGAGCCATGGGCTTTATATTCCAAATATTCTCTTCTATTGATGAAGTGTCAGCTGGGATTTCTCAGCACAGCAAACTCTCTGATTCCCGGGCAGAGACCATATTGGTGACAGTATTATGAACCACAGCACACTTCTGTGCCCTGTTTTCACTCTGCTGGGAATTCTGATTTAAATCAAAGCCTCTCCCCACCAGTTATGGGGTATAAAGACAATTTGTCCAGTACACTTACAATGCAAAAAGTGAAAATTATTTGTTGATCCTATAAATCTAATATACATGGCAATGAATCCAGGGTTATGGACAAAAATACTTGCAAGATTCATAAATATTTGCTCTGAAACACAGATGTCAGTGGCTTTGTTTTTAAAGCCTAGTATTAGAATTGGATAGAATTTTAATATTGCTAAAATTATGCTAAAATGCTTTTGGAACTTCAGGCAAAATAGATTTAACTTGGGTAGCAAATCCAGTTCATTTCAAAGGGACAGAGCAATAAAACTCCTGAAGTACACATTACCTGAAGGTAATTGACTGCATCTATGAGTTAAATGTTCCAAGGAAGACTGCTTTTAGCTGACAAGGTCAATTATCCTCTCACTGTGTCCTCTTTGGGTGGTACTGACATTCCAAACACATCCAAAGTTACTAAATAAAATTTTTGAGAGCAAAATAATGTTTCTTTAAATAAACAATTAACTATTTTTTAAAACTCAGATATTAAATTAATGCAGAGACGTAGTACTTATGTAATGGATATATGTGCTTCACTTTCAAGTGGTAGTTGCCTATCCATTGTCACTTCTGGTGGGGTGGAATCTGATAAAGGAATTTTTATGTTTTTTAAAAAAAAATGTAAAATGGCACTGTGTGATAAGTGGAGTAGTTGAAAGGTTGTATCATCTTTGTATTTGAGCATCCCTGGAAGCCCTGTTTCATCATGGATGCAATGCTGATGAAGTAGAGACAAGTTCTGTGGGCTGAAACAGGCAGTGCTGAACTGATCAGGAATTGGTAAAAGGTCAGTGCAGTGGTTCAGATGCCAGTTGGAAGGTTCTTTCTTGGTTTTGTTTCAGATGTCCCAAGTTCAGCTGGCATCTCCCACACAATAAAAGCTCACCTACTCTGTGCCCAAGAACATGAAGTAGATTCTGCCTCAGGATGTTCCCTGAGGAACAGCCTCAAACTCTTCACACAGCTGTTTTGGGCTTTTGTGAAGAAACACAGATCATGACAAATCTTTTACTCTATTTGAAATATTTGTCCTTGCCTTTGGTAATATTATATATAAATTGTACCTTTTCCTTCATTTTAGTTTCCTGCTCATTTATTTCATAAACTTCTTTGGTTAGAAACAAAATCTTTAGTAGAAGATGTGAATTTCATCTGTTTTCTTGCAGCTTTTCTCTCAAAAGTAACAATTACCGTGTCCTGATGACACCAGATTCTTCATCTGTGTCCAATTTGAAATTAACGTTCTGCCTTCTTTAAAATTGATGGCCCATTCACCTTTGTGGTACTGTGTTGTTCATTCCTTCCAGTATGACAATAATGCTGTTTCCAGTCCTGTTCATGCTGTTTATACTCTGCTAATGTTTGCCTTTGCTTAGGAAATAATGGAGCCTCTATTATTTTAAGTTATGTGCATATTTTTCTTTTGTGAATCTACCTTATAATTTAGTGTTCTGTGCAGCTTTTTGTCTTGTTTAACTCCAGTGCTAACCTCTGCAAGGCCTGCTTCTCTTTCTTGCTTTGGGATTTTGTCATGTTTGCCATAGTGTAGGTTGCTCTGTAGATCCTAAACTTCATCTCTACTTTAGTGATACTTGAGTGGGAAATGTATTATTTCCCACTCAAGATCAATTAATCTTCATAATTATGAAGATAATTTTTTTCACATACACCTTTTTTATTGGATTCCTTCTAGTTTAAGTTTAAAGCCCATGTTTATCTTTTCAATCTCCAGTCAGAGGCTCCTTCTACCTTTACTTACTCTTCATAGTGTTTATTTAGAAGTGTGTTGAAGCTATTTCAGAACTAGATGATTGCACCAGCAATGTCCTGTGGCTGTCTTCCTTTCTCTCTTGAGCCTACTTCTAGTAGCCAGAAATGGAAGTGATGCTTTAAACCTTCTTTGTTGTGTTTCACATTTCTAGAATGTTTCAGCTGTTAAGCGACACTCAGAGGAGTTTTTTAGCTTCATGTGCCCTGATGCCTTATCCAGAGATTGTTCAAAAGGAGATGCTGGCTGTGTTACAGTGTGCCTGAGTAGGAGGGAGAAACAATGCTCCATGTGTGCTGAAATGAGTCAGGGAAAAAGGGAAATGAGTGATGAAAGGAGAAGGGAAAAGGCATCAGAGGTGGAAATGCCTTGAGTCTGCCCAGGCAAGCAAACATCAAAGTCTGCATGAGTCAAAGAACACTGCCCTGTGGGAGCTGGGAGCTGGAAGATGTATTTGGAGCTCACTAACGTCAGTACCTGACTGGAAGCAGGGCCAATTTTAAATTTAGGATTTGAGCCTTGTCCCATTGTCTTGGCCTGCTCTTACTGGGGCAATGAGCTTGCCTGCATTGTCCTTTTCAGCTGCAGTCCCACCTCTGTGCCCAGGGCATTGGCTTGAGCATTCATGTGACCACACTGAGAGTCAGGAGGCTTATTTGGCTAAGGATCAACCACTGAGTGACTTCAAAAGGAAATGACAACATCCTCTCCTGGCTTTTCCTGAAGGAAGCAAGGTGGTGAGATGTAGGAAAGAAGCAACCCCTTCGCAAGCCAAAAATTGTCTCTTCTTCCTTTCCCCCCCAATATACACACATGTGGGAAACCTCTTGCATTTAAGTATGTGAGTTTTTCTTCAATGTAAATTGTGCTTTGGATAAATGGGCTACATAATCAGAAGCTACTAAATTCTTTTTACTTCCCAAAACAAGATTTAAAAATGCCTAAGTACCTTTCTTGATAATGTCTCAAATTTAGGCTTCAAGCAAAAATGTGTTAGGAAAACAAGCATCTGCTGTAATTTCTCAAAGCTCGCTGGAATCTACAGTTCAATTCAAATTCTGGATTTGAGGTGAAAAATACAGGTAAAATATAAACCCTAGTGTTTAGTAACAAACAAAAACCTCACAAAACCTTTTTGTCACAGATCTTGCTCAGCTTCTCCATAGCCTAATATTAAGCTCAATGACAGCCAAAGTATTTTCTGAGGTTTATTCTTTGGTACAGAAAAACCTTTAATTTGCCCTCTGGGATATCTGAGCTGGCGATGGAGAGCTGTCACATTCACTCTGATTCTGTGTGTCAATCTGCTAACTCATGCTGTTCAGTGCTTTGTACTCTATAAATAAAGTGATTGCTGCTGCTCTGCATCAGGTTTCTGAAGCACATACCATGATAATGGGACAATCAAATGTCATGGGGAGGAAATTTTAGCTATACTACTTTGAATCCAACAACCAGTTGACAGATCCTGTGTTTCTGTTATTTAAATCCTTAGGTTTTTTCATCCCAACAAGAACACTGTAATCATAGGAAATCAGGGTGGGATTGGAGCTGGGCAAGTGTGTGGTGCAAGGGGAAGCTTTAAGTGCAGTAAAATTATAAAAGATGGTATTTTATAAATAATGTGCAGAAATAGAACTGGACACAGCTCTAATTTTTCTTCTGTTCTTCGTTGTTCTCTCAGTGTTTGGCTTTTTTTCCTGTGGTTTCTTCCCTCTCCTTCCCAAGCTTCTAAGTGAAGCATCAACTTTGAAGATTTTGAGTTTCTCTTTCAAGATTTGCATATTTCAGTGGTTCTGTAGATAAGTTTAATAAATTGGGCTATCTCAATAGCATCAAGTGCTATAACTGTAAATGGCATTCTGAAGTAACCAGCCTTTGTATTCCATTCATTTTTCATGTGAACAGTTTCCTCAATATAAAATAGTGCTTAGTGTCTTGACACCTGTGCAAATATAGAAAATATATCTTAAATTCTTCCCACCTGCAGCAGTCCTCCCTTCTGTTCTTCATCCACCATATACTGGATGAAGTCTAAAGGAGATGGGCTTGTGATGAAAAATGTATTTTTTTGAAGATTTAAACTACTTTTTCTACTGGTATTATTAATAATTTTATTTGATTTATTTTTCATCTAGAGTGTTCCTTTTCAGCAATTTGTTTTATACCATATTTATTTTATACTATGTCATGACATCCAGCTTCACTGGGGTTTTGAAATTTAAAGTCTTAAAGATGCTTGGTAAATCTAACTATATTTTAGTTCAGCTTATTTTCTAAACTCAACTTTCCTATCAAAACTATCAAAATATAGTGTCAACATCGATTAGAAACTGCTTCCTTGAAAGAAGAGGCCTATGTACTGTCATAGAAAAATTAGGTTGGTTAGTTCAAACCATATTCTGTACAAAATTTCAAATTACTGCAGTAAATAGATATTTTCATTTCAGGCTTGTGAATTGTTATATTGATGATAATAATAATATTGTAAACACCCCTTAAGTTTTTGTTCTCATTCATGACTTTAAGATAAAAAATATCAATGCTATTGAAGATAGTATTAGATGCATGTACTTATGACAGGAAAATATGCTTTAAAAACAAGACACAACTTAGGTTCTACAAAGATATTAAAGAAAGACACTTCTAATGAGGAGAGATTTAAATGCAATATATGACTTCAACTGCAAATTGGAAGCTGGCAAGGTTTGGGATTGAGTATCTTGGAGGCAGTAAATGTTAAAAGCTAGACCAACATATTAACTGCTACAAACCATGAAAATTACAGGTGTTCTCACCACTGTAGAGCAAGGATTGCAGGAGTGGTTGACGTGCTGAGTCAGGTTCTCCTTCAGTTGTGAATAAATTCATCATTCAGCAGATACCCTGACAGATCTGCACTCATGTAATGAGATTTCTGACAGAGTTTGCAGTTTATTCTTGTGTGCATGTAATGTTTCAAATTATAATCTAATATTCTTCAATTCTGACAACCCTTCCACTGATGCTGTAGATTCTTCCCTGTCTTACTGATCTGTGATCTTCAATGATAATCAGTGAATTACTTTGGCAGCTGATCATATTTTGTACTCTATACTGGATTATTCAAACTGCAGAAGTCTCACATAAGATGGTCTACTTATCACCATCAGTTTAAAGCAACGAGAATGAACAGGAAACAATAAAATGCAATCAAATTCATTAAGGAAGTGGAATGTAGTTTTCTAAGACTTGCTAAAAAACTTAGGTCATGTTGGTGATATGAATAACTTGTGAAAATTTCAAGTGCTGCAATACTTGCAGTATTTTAAATGTACTTTACTGAGCTAGAGGTTAAGTTTATCAATAGCTGTCCACCCTATTATAGCTCTCAAGGTTCTGCAAAACACAGACCTGCTGAACAACATTTTTTTTGTGTTTTGACTTTGAGTGTCACCAAAAATACTGAATGTGACTTAGTGCATGGAGGCTGAGTGCCATTTAAACTGTCCAAACATGGAGCGTGCATTTTTAAACACTAAGTAGATGTTAAATAATAAAACCTGGTTTATTTTCCTTGTGTACAACACCTAATGTATAATGAATAGCTTCAAGGGCTGTTCTGGAGTGAGTTTGCTTAATGGGGCTGCATTCTGTATCGAGAGCTTCATCTGAAATGTGTACTGGCTTGAGCTATGTGCAGCTGTGCTAAGCTTCTTGGGATTGCAGAATTTGCTATCTGTAGGGAAAATATCTCCTTAAAAATACATAATGCATGCCATTTAAATTGTGTTTAAATATGTGCAAAATTATGAACAGACACAGCTGTGTTTGAATATGCATTCTTTGTCACTATTTCACCCTGTAACATTATGTTTGTCTTCACTCCCATAAGAAAAGAGTAGGATACATTTGCAAAGAAATAATTTTGTCTGTTTATGTAAAAACATTAACAGTTCTGCTAGTTTCTGTGAGTAAATTAAGACTTTCTGTCTTTGTCGACCCCAGCAAAAATTTGTGATCTAGCCCAAAAAGGTTAAACAGGAAAAAGGAAGCTAGCAGGTCTAGTGATGATGAAAGTATTGCACTGAAATGCACTGCTTGGATAGTCCTTACATGTTTACATTGGAGCCAGTGATAAGTATAGTTATTGCTAATTATACTTTAGGTCTGCACAGGAATGTTGGAGGTGTATTTCATTAAGATATTAACAGACAATCACTGCTCTGAGGAGAGAGCCACCTTAATGTAACTGATACCTGCTAAGTGACAGCTGACACAGGAGTAGTACACTAGACTAGTCATGTTGTAATTCTCCCTGAGTAAGTTATGTGTGAATGTTGATAGCACAGATCATTTTTCATTTCCCACTTTGGCTGCTTACTCTCCCACTCATTTCACAGTGAAATGTTTATTCAACCATTTCCTTATACCAGGGAATCTTACATGAAAGGATATGAAGAAAATGTCATGTGAAAGGTCTGGAATTATCCTATGCAGCAGAAAGCTTTAGAGCAGTTAGGAGTTATTGCAGGCACAACTGAAGCTGGAAAGACAAGACCTCACTGATACAGCTGAAATTAGCTGCTCTGAGGAGAGTGGGGCAGAATTGCTTATGAGGATCTCTCCCAGCTCAGTATGTTCAGGTACTTGAATTCAGCTTGAATTCAAATCTGCTGTGGGTCACAAGTTAAGATGAGTTTGCACCCTTGTTCCCAGGGAACATTTATCTATACACCGATGCCATATTGCAGTTTGGCACAGCAGTAGTGTTAGAAAAGCTTTCTTAGGGACTGCCTGCCCTGTGTGTCCTCCTGTTATGAAATCAGTTCTGAGTAAATCAGTCTCATTCATCAGGATGAAAAATTAAAAGCAAACAAAAACCCCAGCTAAAACCAACCAGCCAAAAAAAGAAAACTAGCAAACAAAAAAGGAAATAAATAAAAGATAAGTGTTGCCAAACAAGAACTGTAGTATTTTTGTACACAGTCATTTAGTGATTTCAATGCAGAGGTAGTTATTTTTTTCTTGTTGTCTTTGTTAAGCACTACAGTCAAGAAGGAACATTTAAATAAGAATTTTTTTTATCTATACATTGCATCTTAGGAGCTGTTGTGGCTGGGGTGTGTCCCATGTCCAATGCTCAGGTGAGGGACAGATCCTTACATTTCCTCCATCCTGTCACAATGCACTTCTTCCCTTCACTGATCCAAGTGGGGTTAGATGTCAGGGGTATTTATCCCTGAGAGATTCAGGCATGCTGACATGTCCACAACATGCTCATAAAAACTGCATAATTCAGTAGTGTGGGAAGATAGGTTCTAAGGATAGTGCAGGAGGCAATCTTTCCCAATGAATTGCAGCTGTACTGATTACCAAGAGCACAAACAGCCTTGCCTGCCCAAAGAGGTTGGGTGTTATAAAAGTGTTGCTGGCTGGTTGTCTGCAGTTGTGGATGGAGCTGGAGCTTGAGACCCAGAGTGTGCTGCAGTTTGGGATGGAGCCAGCTGGCTGTGCTGTGAGGAGGAAGGGACTTGAGGTTGTGCAAGGGACAGACAAGGTAAGAAGGTGTTGTGTGAGGGACAGGTTTGGGTTTAGCCAGTCATGGAGAAGGTGGCAGGAAACTTGCAGAGAGGAGTCAGTGCTGTGTGAAACAGCTAATCAGAAAAGGAATCAGAGTTGCCTGAAAGAAGTTTACTGAAAGAAAGCGTGAGAAGCTTTTAATAAGGGACTGGTGATGATGCCAGTCATGTCCATCTTGACATAATTTCTACACGGTACCTCACTCCCAGTCTTTCATCATTACTCTGCTACTGGTTCAGACTCCCTCTCCAGGCTGCCCAGTGCTCTCTTGCCCATGAAGCAGCCACCATCTCTCTGCTCAGGAGGGCCAGAAAGCAGCAAATGCAGCCAGGAGTGAATACAGGGTGCCAAGGACATCACCTGAGCATTGCTCAGCAGGGAGAGATGAGGTAATTACAAATGTAGTATAGCAGAGTACCTGTGGTGAAGTTCCAAGAAAACAAATTCTGATTATCCTCAAGCCTCCCACAGTTGAAAAATACTCATTTGTCTCCTATATTGCAAGTGTAGCAGATTTTTTTTTTCCAGATTATCCAGTTTTTCTTGATTTCCTACAACTTCAAACTGTTTATTTTTTCAGTGTTCCCACACTGTTGCATTCCAAAAATTGTAACAGCTCCTAGACCAGAGTTCAGCTGTTTTAGTGTTAATGAGGGCTGTGTGATTTGGGGGGTACATACTTTTTTAAACATTTACATTGAGTGAATGAAATAGGAGCATGAAGGCCATGGATGTGGGACATGCCAGATTCCAAAAGATGGATTTCACCAAGAATTTTTAATTTGCCTTTATTACTACCTAGGTTCACTACCTGAGAACACTTTTTTAAACTACTTTCATTTCTTTCCTAAATATTACTTGCTATACAGGTAATCCCAATGTATGAGAGAATATCCCATTATTTTTTTAACTATTGTTTGGCTTAGGGTACGGAGTTGCCACAGAAGAATATATTTAAGTAATAGCTGACTAACCTACCTCTCACAAGCAGGTGACTGAAGTTTCTGAAAATAAGGCATATGAGATTGGTAAAAGAAAATATAACTCTGTATATGGAACTGAGAGTAGGGAAAAAATTAATAATGCAATTCTTTTAAAAAGAAAAGAAGCAGCAAGGTACTTTTGTTCAAAGGGGGAAAAAAGCCAGTTAGTTGGATTTGGGAAAATTCAAAATGGAATAATTTATGATAAAGCTTTTCTGATACTTATGTTTCTCTTAAACTGTGTGATGAGAATATTTGGGGGGAAAAAAAGAATTATTGCATTTATACACCCTGTCTTCCCCAAGCTACAATTTCTTCTTCTGAGAATGAATTGCTGCTGCTAACAAAAATTAGTCTCATTTACGTGGACAGTGAAGAGGCCTTTGATTTCCATTTTGTTAATTCATAAATAAATGAATTCTCAGTTCTGTTCTTTGCAGTTAAAGGTGCAATACTGGCCAAATCTCAATTATTTTACATATATACTTGTCCCTGAGAGGGGTTCCCTGAAGTTTAGTGTGGGAGCCTCTACAGTCTTAAGAGGAAGCTTGTCCCAAGATTTTCCTGGACATTTCAGAGGTGAAAGGAAAAATCCTTGGAAGCACTTTATTTCTTTGCCCCTCTGCCTTGATATGAACAGTACAGGTTTGTTTTATTGCAGACTGAGCCTCTTGGTAAGAAAAGAAGTTATAAACCCCATTCTCTGCCTTCCCTCTCAAGCCAGCTTAGCAAGTTCCTAATTGAAGATGCCTGGGAAGCAGTGAGAGGTCTGACCTGTTCCCTTTAGTATCCAAATCCTGCCCATGGTTAGGCAGCAGCAACCCAAAAGCCAAAAGCCCTGAGAGTGCATCCTTCTCCCTGCAGAGCCAGCAGAGGCACAGCAGGGACATCCCTCATCTTTGCAGGTTAGATGCTATCATGGTCCTCAGGTGTTCAGAGCATCCAGGAACACAATTCAGTAGCACAACATTTCTCTCTTCAGTCTTCAGATCATGACACAGAGTCAATGTGTGGATTGATCACAAGGCTGCTGCTGATAAAAGTTACTTTTGTTTATTTTCCTCATGCAGAGAGGTGCCCGTGAGTGCTCTTATTGGCTCAATGAACTGCAGGAAAGTTTCAATCACCATGACATGAAATCTACTTTTTCTTTGCAATAGGAATTATGAATTCTTCATACCATGCACTGTTATAATTGCTTGTATCTTGAGCTTACACTATTGGTACTTTTCCAAAAATAGCATCAGCTGTGTAGGAGTAAAAGAGAAAAGCCAAGGTGGCTTAATGAAACAAACTTCCTGTACTTATCAAGTTTCAGCTTTCTTGTTTATTTTTAATAATCATTTTTGCATTAGATTAGTCACAGGCACCACAGGAAGGCATGAAGAACTGTAAGATTTCACCATCTAAGATGCCTGTGGTAGCTGAATTTTCATGTATTGTTAAAATATGGTACAGGTTTTATATACCCATCTCTGTAACAAGCAAAGAGAAAGATCAAAGCTTTATACCCTCCTGAAAGCAGGAGAAAGAAAGAGATAAAGGTTATTTTTTGAATATATTAATGTATGTTGCCTAAATGACAAGAAATGTCAGCAAAAATTAAAGTGTATATTTTCTTCCATTATATGGATCCAGTTGAATTGGTATTTTTGTTTCTTCAGTTAATAAAAAAGTTACTGTGAACAAACTAATAATTGAAATAATATTACTCAGGAAATGCAGGTCAGCCACTGCTCTTTGACTAAGATCTACCATGTTATTTCTTAAAGTAATAAATTATAGAAAAAGGAACATGTGCTTCATATGTTACAGACTGACTCACCTCTCCTATTTGAATCAAAATGTCTCATTTAGACACAATGGAATTGGGATATGCCAGTGTCCCAATAGACATAGACATTAGGATTATGTAAAGAAATAAAATTTTGTGTGCTGCTCCTGAGGTCTGCTTAATCACACGTGCCTTTAACTAGAGAGTTTTAGCCTTGCCCTGTTTGTATACCACAGTAGGGAGTGTCAGGCAGTAATATATGCTGTGAGAACCCATGTGCAGATCTTATCTTGATGAGCCTTCATGTAGCAGAACTCTTCTGAAAAATTCTTTTTTGCCTGTTCAAATAGAAAGCATTTTATCTTTACTTAGAATTAACACTGATCTCATAGAAAGAACTATTACTTATGGAAATATGTAAGATTTTTTTTTTTCCTTTTATGGTTTTGTTCATTGGTTTCTAATAGATATAAGTTGAAGCAAATCCCAGTTTTAAAAATATCTCCAGAGTGCCATGATTCAAAAAATAGCTTAAACATCTATTTCAGCAAAACACAAAGTTCTTGCTGCAGGTAATAGTTATGAGCTCTCTGAAATCCAGAGGGCAATATCTCTGCAGTTTTATCTGTCTTTCAGCCCACAATTTTAACTTACAGACCTAGGCATGAGGGGGTAGCAAACTTCCACAGAAATGGGAACTGTCAAGCACTGGTGATCAGAACAACTGTAATTTCTACACTCATTCCATCAGTCTTACAGCCTTACTCTTCAGGTATTAGCAACTCCACAGCAAAAAAAAGTGGTAATATTGATCCAAACAAACAGAGAATTTCCTGGTGCACACTGTGGATGAGACATGAATCCTTAACTTGACAGTTAAATATTTTTGTAGTCAATGGTTAAGATATTTACTTATTTACTATGCTCCTTCTGCAGTGCTCTGAAAGAACTAGCACATGGTTCCCTTGTTCTGTGTTAGATGTCAGCATTAGGATGGCAAAGCTCTTGCCCTGCCCTCCTCTAACTACACCTATGAGCTGTTGCTTGAAGGTAATTGTGTGTGATTAGCTCAAGTATAGATTTGATACTAAATCAGATTAATCCCATCCTATACCATCATTTAAAAAAAAAAAAAATCAATAGCCTATTGAAAGGAGTGCATTTTTTATTCTGTTTTAGTTTATCAGTAAGCAGGCTTAAACACTGAGCATTTTTGTACAATTCATAAGTATTTGGAGGAAAAAAAGTAAGAATTATATTTTGTTTTGGTTTTTTTTTTTTTTGTTTTGGTTTTTTTTTTTTTTTTTTTTTTTTTTTTTTTTTTTTTTTTTTTTTTTTTTTTTTTTTGGTGTGGAGTAATACTTTCCTAAAGTAGGTAAGGGTTTCTTGGACATTTTGAAATGCTTGTACCACACTGATGTATGCTACAGAATATTGGACAAAGTAAATGAATATACTAAAAATTCATATTTTGAAATGGAAAGCAAACAATCTGATGTCTTACTTGAATCTTGTACATCCAGGATAGCCAATCTTCAGTGATAAGTGTAAAAAGTGAAAAGAAGAGTAAAAGGGTTGAACCTGGGATGGTGTAAGTATCCTGCTGTTTGATGCACTGGGCCAGCTTTGGCTTCAGTGTATGAATGAAGTTATAAACATTAATGGATGCATCTCTAAAGCTGAATTAAGCCCTTGGTATTGCCTCCACCTACCAGTGTGTGGCTCACTGGCTGTTTCAAAAGCCATCCTGCTGTGGAATTCTGTTGGTGCAGGCCAGTGCAGAAGGGACTGTGTCATTTGTCCTCTGAGGACTGATGTGATGCTCTGAAGAACTTGCTGCCCACTACATCATCCAACATAAAGGCAAATAAAAGAAAGGCCCATGAATACACTAGAATAAAATAATACCTGTTGCAGCTTCTGGTAAGATGATCAGCAGTAAATGACCAAGTCCTGAAAATAAAATAAAAAAAAAAATCTGGTATGTCATTGGCTAAAAGACTCTTCCTCAAGTTCTAGATTGCTAATAGGCAATTGTGAGATTTGTGTTTGCCTGGCATAATTATCATTTAATTTTGTTATTTTCTTCTTCAAGAATTTGCAGCTGACTATTCTTTTTCACTCTTACTTTCACTCTTTCTTACTTATAAGTAATTTCTCTGCGTTTTGCTGTAGAAAAGATACCTTAGTATTTTTTTTCTTACATTAAGTGGTGGCATAATCTCTCTGATTCTTTTTATTCATGGAAGTTACTTTTGCAGAAAATTTTAATAATCCTTTTGAAGCCTCTGAACTTCCATGTCCTATGAAGTCTATCAATTTTTTATTTCACACCATCATGCTTAATCTTTTTACTGCTAAAAATTGTTCTGCTTTGGTAATGGGCATGTCAGTCTTCATCACACCAATACATATTAGCTCTCATCTCCTGTGCTTATGATTGACTTATCATAGTTTCCTCTTTTTATCTTATAAGCAATCTGCCTTTTCCACTTTTTATCATATATAAAGCCATTTGGCTACTTTTATCTTGAATTAAATCAGTGGATGGGATAGCTGGCAGATAATGATAGCTCAGTTTTTCATTTGATAATGTTGCATTTTAGAGCACAGAAGAAAAAAAAATAATGGTTGTTGTCCTCTATAGATATGTGCTCATCTAAAAAAGAGAAAGTGAGCTAAAACCCAGACAGAGAAGTAATTGGTATCCAGAAATGCAAAACAATTTTGTAATAAGATAAATTATAGATTGTCCTGTTGTTTTTATGTTATTCATAAAAAAAGTGAAAAATCTGATGGACTGTACTATAAAAAATCCCTTTCAATACCTAAGGTATTGAAAATTCCACTTTGCCTTCAAGCTGCAATTGCAACAGGGACTGGAGTCCAATAGGTTTTGGGTTATCTGGTGTGGGTATTGTGGGTGCTGAAGGGGTAACTGTGGCACTCAGCACCAGTGTTTAAGCAGGTGAATCCATCACCTTGAATCCATCACCTTTTCTTGTGCCATTCTGGCCTAACAACCTCAGAGTCTGCTTTTACCCCCACAGTTTGACAGAGGGATGAAAGTCCAGCAAGTGCCATATTTTGTATGACTTCAGTGAAAACTGTCATGCAGGTGGAGCAGAGCCCCTGGGCCAAGGAAAAGCCAAGTGAAGGAGCAGCTTTGGCCAGCACGGATGGGCTGGTGGCGCTGGGGACAGGGCAGGACCTGCAGGGACACCGAAGGTTCCACATCAAATCCTGCAGTGAGAGCTCAGTGCAGCTCAGGAAACCCTTCTGAATTCTGAATCAACGACTTTGTTTTGTCTGAAGGTGAATAAGATTGCTCTTAAAGAACTCTTCCCTGAGCCACGTGGTTAGAATTAATTTCCCACATGTAAATTTTTCTTACACTTCAAACTTTGTACGAAAGGGTAACTGCAGCAGACAAAACATGTCTAAATATGAACTTAAATTGCAGTCAGATCACACTGTGCATTTTCCTCTTCATACATTTTCTTTGTAGATATGTACTTCTTACTTGCTTTTATTTCAATTTCTTTTAATGATTTTTCTCTAGTGCAAGCATGAGCTTTCTATTTCTGTTTCTAAATGGAATGGCTAAATCTGCTTGCTGTAATTTACACAATACTCCAAGGCACCAAAGCATTATTTGGTCAGGTTTGCTTTGTGTTTTTTCTGCACTCTGCTTTGGGGCTGGTATCAGTTTCTATTAAGAGTCTCATTGTGAAGTCTCTACCACCTAGGGCTCCTAAGTTTCAGGTAGCACACAAGAACACTTTTTTTCCCCTTTTTCACAGTTTCAGTGTTTTCAGACTTAGTGTCATACTGATGATAATATATTGCATCATGGAAAACTTGCAATTACTCTTTATACAACCAATATTTCTTATGCAACAATTTGTGGTCCTTTTTTGTTAATGTGCCTTTATTATGTGTTCCAAAGCTTGTAGTTTTGATGGATTCTCATATTTATTCAGAAAAAAAAAATTCAATAGATAAATTTACAGCTTTGATCCCATTGGTCAATATCCCATAAATATTTATCTGAACAGAATATTATACAGAACACTGGAAATCAGCACTGAGACCACCTGTTTTGTCTTCTGCTTCAACTTGTCCATGTATTGTGTTTTACTGGCTCTTAGCAAAACAGAAGCTTTGTTTTTGAAAAAATTTGAATACAGGCTTTTAAAATTCTGTGACAGAATCTATTAGTATTTTCATTGAATTTAAGGGTAGTTGGGACATATTTCAATTGCACCCCTTTAGTAATTTCTTCAGTAGTTTCACTCTAACAGTAAATATACAATATGTCTAAGAAAATATGGGAATTAATGCACTAACAAAACATACCTTTCTGTATGATAGTTTTTCTACTGATACTGGAAATGTAAAAGTGCAATGTAGAGGGACCAGTCTGATCAGCCAGCTAAGATTTCTTGCATTCTTTCCTAGAAATCAAAGTGTTATGGGACAATGAGTGGGTGGATTAATTTGGCCTGTACTACTTGGATTGTTTGTAAACTTACTGCAGATTTTTTGTCCTTTACAAAAAGTGAAATACTGGTAGATATTTGGGTTATAAGAAAAATTCTTATACAGAAGCATGTATCAAAAAGACTCACAGATTTATATTTTCAGCTTTTGGCATAGAGGTTTTTGTTTCATTGCTAAAGTTATTGGACAGAAAGCTTTTTCCTAACTAGATAAAGAGGTAATAAATTATTTGTTTCAACTTTTTTTTTTTTTGGAGAATAATGGTAGCATTCTGCCACTAATCCTGTTTGCATATTGCTCTGCCTGTCTGCCATTTGGAACAAGGTTTTTGCATTATTACAGTCCCAGGATACTGTCTTCAGCAGTAGAGATAAAGTAGGGATTTCAAAGGTGTCTAAAGGCATCTAATAAGTTTCTATGCCAGCGTTTATACTTTGATATAAAAATATGGTTTTGTTTTAATAAAAATCCTTATGTTTTCTTGCTAAATTTTTTTTTTTTTTTTTTTTTTTTTTGCTTAAAAGGAAGTTTATCATGCAGAGAAAATTAATAAATGCCTGTTGTCTGATGACTGGCTTGCAGCCAGTGAGGCCTCAGGGAAATACTTGGGTGCAGAATGTCAATTAGGTGGCTTTATTCCTGTCATTAAAGAATTTTACACAAATAAAATATTTTCTACTGGTTTTTATGCCCCTAGTATCCTCATTTTTTCTGAAGTGGACTCTCACAGTACTACAGGGTCTGCTTGTATAAATTTTTGTAACTGCTTGTATAAATTTTTGCACAGCCCCCATATGTGCTTTGTCTCTGTATTTGGTGCCAAAAATAGATCTTATTTTTAAAGAAGGAAAAAGAGGGTCGCCTGCAAGTGCTTTAACTAAAGAGGATGTTTCTTTTGCTGTGCAGGTGCATCTCCTGATGTGCTGGATGGAGTTTCTGATAATAATTGATAGCAATACTTTTGATTTAAAAACATCCTATCCATATGAAAAGTAGGTTGGAATGCAGTTTCTGACTTTGAAGCCACTTGTTACAGCAAGGTCTGAATTCAGTGTTGACCCTGCTCGAAACAGGAGGCTGCATTAGATGAAAAGCCTGTTGTCTCACCCCGTAAGAGGATCTACTGCTCACTTATGCTCTCCTTTCCCTCACATTTTGGTAGTGGTGGGGTAATTTTCTTGTAGGAAGTTTCAGCCCTGCTAACTTCTTTTAGCATTTTATAAGTCAATCTTTAGCATATTATTTTTTTGTCTTCCTTCAGTGTACTTTAATAGAAGCATTTTTTTCACCTCCTGTTATTATAGGAGAGCTTTCTTTAGAAATGAAGAACTAGAGTAAGGACTTTTCTCCTAACACTGCCATGATGTGCCTACTTTTCAAATAGCTGAATTCCTCTCATGGGCTTTACATAAAATTAGTGGGAACATTTTTTATTACATCCCTGCTAGAATACTGTCGGTCACATAATTGTTCGCCTACTAATTAAAAGGATGTGTGATAATGGTGAGACAAATCTCAAAGGTAATTCTCAAATTGGGATAGGTCAAGACCCCAAAATGTGTTCTTTTTAATTAAAGCCAAAATCTCTATGAATATTTAATAAGAAATTTCATGGAGACCTTGTTAGGACTCTATCTTTTCTTAAAGGGAGGAGAGGAGCAGTCTGCCTGGAAAGACCAGAATAGAAGATGCTCTTGAAGTTTCTTGAATTCTTTTAGGACATTTTAAAAACACCATCTACAACACAGAAGTGGTAAAGGTCACTAAAGTGACAGATGAAGGTGGAAATGGAAAAAACACATCCTGTTGTTGTGATCAACAATTTAGTTTAAGTTCATTAGTGTGAGAAGTCAAATACTTTTTTTAAAGTGTTTTTTCCCAAATCAGCTAATTCATCCTCAGACACGTAGATTTAATTTTCCTCACTCTTACTTAGAGGATATTCCATTTATACCTTTAACCTATGCCCTGATTTTTAAATTGTATTGCCAACCTGAAGCATGAGTACTTACAAGTCAGTGTGAGTGGCATGATATTTCAAAGAAGAAAATGAACTTAATAAAGTGATACCATTGTGTTTACCAACAAAGTTTTGATCTTTTTCAACTCATTCAATTTTATCACCTTTTAATAAAGGAACAGAAGTTTCTTCTTTTTCTTTTAAAATTAAATTCAGTGTAATTCCTGCTTGATTCACTAACTCTCTAAGTGTTGCCAGAGTTATGACAAAATTTGGAAGTTGATGGGGTAAAAAGATTTTGTTTTATTTTTTGTTTGTTTTTCATTCCAAGAAGCCATAAGGAAAAAAATATCTTTCAAGAGTCAGTTCCTGGGCCATTGATATCCTCTTAAATTTGACAAGGGTATAGGATAATGGTTTCTGAAACCATTGTGCTTTTGAAAATAGGTTTTAGAAAATAAATGACTAAAACCTCTTTAAGGACAGAACTCTTTCTATAAAAAGGTATAAGTTTGTGATTGTTTCATTGCTTATTTGTAAAATTATCTTTATGAAATAGCACTGTAGCATCATAATAATCCTAAATGTTGAGACAGAAGTGTCTTGAGAAAGAGAAATTTTGTAGTGTTGAGCATAGCACCAGCTAGAATGTTACTTCTGGAACTGACTTTTCTACCATGACTTTTATGTATTCCACTCATCCAAGCAGGAAGTTTGGAACTGCATAAAGGCATGCTTTTGTAATTGGGAACAGATGGGGAACTGATTAGGAACAACTCATATTTTCTCCTTGGTATAGCTACATAACTATAGGGGCACCAAAATTTTCCTTTGCCCTGTGACAAACGGTGCTGTTGATTCTCAACTGTGTGCTGTCATTTTGCATGGACTTGTCCTGATCATTAATGAGAGCCAAAAGGGAAAAGAACATACCCAAAAATAGAAAATATGGCAAACTGGTGGAGTGCAGGTACTGGATCCCTGTTCCCTTTGTTTCCAAGTGCAAGCAGTGGATGTGGCAGGTGCAGGCTCAGCCCAGCTGCTCTAGCTGGGCCCACATTGGTTCCTCCCAGGGACAGGAATAGCTGCTTCCCTCCTGCATGGGCTGCACAGCTCTCTGGAGAGCTCAGGACAGCAGTCAGAAATGACAAAGGAGAAGATCAGCTGTATGGGACTCATTTAGCTTTAATGATGCAAGAGAAAAGATAGTCAAAGAAACTGATAAGAAATGTATATCAGGCTGTTGCAGAAATATCTGTGAATTTCCTTTTAATCTCTCTCCCTTTCTTTATTTTGTATTTTCCTTGATCCTACCTAAATTTGGTTGAATGGAATTTGATGAAAAATTGCTTCCAAGCATCCCCTTTATCATTAGGAAATGCAGCAGGTACCAGGGAAGGAGATGGAGACCTGGACAAATATTAAGTGGCTTTTCCTTCCTATGCTCTTCCAGTTTCCACACATTTAGAGCTATCCTGCTTTCCTGAGTATTTCCACAAAGTTTGTTAAAGTGCCCATGAGACAACATATGCAAAGCAGATAATGACCAGCACTGTTTGACTCTCTGGATTCCACTCTTAGAGCCCTTGGAGGCAGTGCCTGCTGCCCTCCTTTCCACAGCCCTGAGTGTCTTTGAGCTCCTCAGAGCTGGGATGAGCTTCAGGCCCCATCCTGGGCTGAAGAAACCCAGAGGGTGGATAAAGTACAGACAGTTCTTGAAAAAGCAGGAGAAAGAAAAGCTTGATGGAAAAAGAAGCTGCAGAAAGGTCACAGAGAAGATGGGATAAAAATTCCCATGTCCTGTGTTGTGTGACATATCCTGTACAACCATTTTAAAATATAGTAGGTCAGGTTAGAGATTTAACTGAAGTTTGAGAAAGGATGAGGACTTACAAGTACTGAAAATGATAAAAAATTTTGTTCTCTTGGGTCAAATACTAGAATTATAAGAGAAGCAGAAGTTTAGTATCAAATTAATAGTTATTAATTGTTCTGTATTAGCACATGAAAACCAATAATCCCATCTCTCATCTATCCCCTTCTACTCAAATTCATACTGCATTTTCTTCCCTACCTCTTTACTATTTTTAATAATCTTAGGTCACTAAAAATGCTGACATGCTTGTCTTCTCAGATGATTTTTTTTTTTTTTTTTTTTTTTTTTTTTGGGAAGGGGTATGAATTTAACTAGCATAGAAAGATTTCTGCTGTAAAGCATCATGTTAACTTACTCTTGATTTTAAATCACATTAAATTGACTTTTCAGGAAGGTCTCAATCTAAAATTGTTTTCCCAAATAGAGACATCTGATTGTTCTCCCATTTGTCAATATCTATGCTAAAGCATCAGCAGAAACATATGGGGTCACCAGGGAAAAGTTCATTAATGCTTCAGATAATAAGCTAAACTTCCTAATCTTTCTATTGTTTCAATAATAAATACTCTATAAAATCAGAACTTCAATATTTTGAAATGGTTTTTATAACTAGACTGCAAAATATACGCAGTCAATTAGTGTCCTAGAACTAATTTTTTGGGTAATAGATATCTGTCAGTGAGGCAGTACCTTGGAACCCCTTTTCTCTCTGGATTTTTTGAGAAATCCCATAATATTTTGAAGAGGGAGGTCCAGTAGAAATGTAGCTTATATTACACCTACAAAGTGATACAACTCTTGTGTAGCCAGATCAGCATTTTTCATTAATGCATCCACCAGCCAACTGTCCTGAGCACCACAGCTGACCCTTCAGGTGGAAGGATTGAGGAAACAATCTGGTTTTTTATTTCCTTTTAGGAGCTACTTTATCACACGATCTAATAGGGAAATTAGTTCCCTCTGACTCCTCTCCATGTTCATATTTTATGCTATTTTTCATTGTCCTTGCTGTATAAATTATTACATGTGTTGTCTCCAGATAACGCCACAGAAGGTGACGTGTCTGGTCACCCTCTGAGCTGAGTGATGTCTCTGGGATCTGGGTGTTGAAGTCCAGAGACACTAACTTATCCAAATAAAAAATATCCATAGCAATTTGATGTTTATGGCACCTTTTTCACCCAATGACATTGCAGATTATGAATAGAGAATAAATTGCTGCACCTACTCTGACACGTGATGTGCTTCAGGGCTGTAAACATCAGCTGTTGAGTAAGGGAGCATGAAGTGAGCAACACCATATCTAATTAACACAGGAAGGGGCATTCAGTTAGTCAGAATGTAATTTGAAGCTGTTTTAATTTTGTTTCAGTTAAGTTAAAAAATGTGCTGTCGGTAGAAGCAAGATTGTAGCAGATAAAATAGTGATGATGGATTGCTTACATTACTGAAAATATTTCTATGGTTATCTTTAAACAGATTTTATCATGAAAAGTCATATTTAATTCTCTGTTTAATAACATTTGCCTGTACAGTCTGATCCTGATGATTTTAAAACCTAATAAGGTAAACACTCTTCCTTGAGGTCTAGAAATGTTCTTTTTCTTCCCAATTTTAAATTGGCTTCTCCTACCCCACTCCATCTCTGGAATTTTTTACATAAGCAGAGCCCTGATTTTCTTGGAGACCAGTGATTTTAAGTCTCTTTTGATTGTCTTCTTGGCTTTTGTTTTCTTCATAGGCTTTTGTAAGTCTGTCAGCTGAGACTAAGGCATTTATTAAGAGGTAATAATGACTTTGAGATAAATAATTGGTTATTACCCATTTGATTCTTTTTTTACTCATCTCATAGAATAATATTTAAATGGCAAAAATATATTGTTTATTAAAATTCACTAATGTATTTAATGGTGACTCTGACACTTAGTAAACAGCTACAGTATTTAGGGCTGCCTGCTATATTTGGACTTTCTTAGCTATGATGATTGTAGTTAAAGAACAGCTGAGATTGTAGCTGAATGTCTGAAATACAACTGTATGTCCCTAAAAAGACAGTTTTCTACCCAGAGGGAGATGACCATAGCTATAGTGGGAATACAAGGCAGTAAAGACAATGAATCCTAAGTTTGGAGTTCTCCCTTGAGTGATATTGGAATATAAAAAAAAAAAAGTTTTCCTTTCTACCTGTCAGTCTTGATCCTTCTTCTTCTATCAGAAGTTAAGCAGAAACACTTGAGGTGGAGATGGTCTGGAATATGCTGTCCCTTAAATTTAATGCAATGAGACATTTGGATGATTTTCATGTGTGTTTCTGTTGCCTTGGTACTTTCCTCAAGAAAAATCTAGAAAATGAAAGTCTAAATAGTCAAGCTGTGGTTCAGTTTGAATTGATTATTCACCAATTCCTTTTACCTCTAAAGCATTTAACCAAGTGTCTGCCACAAGCAGTGGTGGAGCATTCTGGTTGAGTGTTCCACCATGGGTAAGGGAGAGGTGATCTGTGAGTGCAGTCCCTGTGCCTCTCATGTGATCTGAGTATTGTGCAGAAAAATGGATGTCCAGATAAGGTAGCAGACTTCCTATAAATTCCTCAGTTTGGTATTTTCTGAAAATAAATCTATGTAGTGAGAAGTTAACTAGTGGTATCAATAGTGTGATGATTCTTTAGCATTGCTTGCCAGTACATGGGTGTCCAATAACTGATTTCTCCCTTTGAAACATGGATGTTTTCTGATAAAGCTCCTGGCTGTGCTCAGAAGCAGAGGTAGAAGGCTTGCAAGGATCCAGGCTGCTTATACACTCACTTTTTCCATTTTGCTCAAGGCTGAGCAGGGATGTTGAACCAGATAACCCACTATGGACCCTTACAATCTGATAAATTCTGTGATTCCATCTAATCTGCAAAATTATATTTCCTTTCCATGGAAGGAAGTGTTTGGCAAAGGGGCCAGTGCTTAACTTTATCCTGACACAGAGTCAGTGCATGACTGGAGCACTCTGCAGAGAACCTGAAATATGCTTCAGTCTGATGGAGAGGAGGCTCCAATAATATAGAAGTGTCATAACATGTTCCCACAATGGATATCGTGGAGTATAAAATAAATAATTTTTGTTGTTTACTACCTTTGGTATCTCCTAAAGCTCTTTGTGGAGATGCAGCAAAAGTGCTTGAAGGAAAATTATAACTGACTTATAAATAAGAGATTATAGCAGCCTGGACCTACAAAAAATATTATCTCTTAGGGTCCTTAAGAGTACAACCTCCATATATAAGTATATATAGTATTTTTCCATTGTTGATTTTTTTCCCAGGATGTTTCAGAGCTGTCACTGTCTGCTCACACAGTTGTCAGGAAAAGAATAATTTGGTGCCATGTTCCCGGTATTCCACTGAACTACCATTAGGGTTTTTGGGTTCTTTGACTTTGTTTACTTGACTTGATTCAGAATTATAATTTGGTATTGATATGATCCAACTAATTTCAAGGGCTTCTAGCTTCTTGACAGTGCTGGTTTTGCAAATGAACCAGAGAATGGTTTGGTGATTGATTTTATTTGTGTGTGGATGAGAGTTAGATAAATAAGTGTATCTCTGGAGAATTAAGGTGGCAACACACACACTTTTCTTGGAGCATAGATTGCATTTTGGAAGGCTACAGTATTTTGTGTATATATTAGAATATTTGATCAATGCCTATGGATCTATAACACACAAGAAGTCAAATTAACTCATCCTGTTATTCTATTCTGCTATATTTTCTATGAAATCTGTGAAGAATTTAAATCAGAAAACAACACACTTTTTATATTCCAGGAGTTCTATTTTATTGTCAATTTTTTATTACGTTTTGTTGTTATGTTTTGGGGTTTTTTTTCTTGTTTTTGGTGGTGATTTGGGGATTGGGTTTTCTTCAGTAGGGAGTCTTACTGCTAATTGTGGATTTCAAACTGCAATTGCTTTCTACCACCACACATACATAGATACTGTATATATGTACAGATATTTCTACTCTAATTCTGGAGAAAAGTGTCTATTTTTATATTTTTAACCTTAACAGAATTATACAACAATCTTAATGAAATTATACAGTCATGATTTTGTAAATGTATTTTTGTCTGCAGGGAACATAATGATCTGCCACGAGATGGAGTATTAACTCTGGATTTTACATGTTCTTATATATCTTTCAGTAACTGGAGACACAGCTCATGTATTTGAAATGTGAAAGTGGCAAGTACAATTTAAACTCTTTACTTCTGTGCTTAACTAGTTAGGGAACATGGGAGACTAGGGAGTGAAGTTAACCAGAGGTGACATTGCTTTATATTGGAATTATTTATTTATTTGTTCTGTTCATTTTATGGTTAGTCTTAAGCAAAAATGGGTAGCTGAAAATGTCTTTATTCATTCCTTACAGACTACAGTGCAGAACACTTAGGAACAGCAATTACAGAGCTGAGGCTCTGGCACAGTTGATGTTTTTAGCTGTGTTGGCTTCACAGGCTCCATAGGAAAGCCAGCAGGAAGGGGAGCTCCTCAAACTGGTTGTTGCCAGCAAAAACCTTCTAAACTCCCCAGCCTCCTAGATCTGCATGTTGTACTGTGGCTGCAGAGGATGCTGTGGCTTTTGGTCTGTTTCTCACTTGCCAAATGCATGTGTTGGCTTGGCAGAGCATCTTCCCAGGTCTGACAGCTCCCAGCTCCCTCGCTGGGGCTCACCTTGAGCTGCACCCCACGGGGCTGCCCTGGCTGCCCACCTCTGCCAGCAGCAGCAAAATCTGCAATGTTCAGGGTGCACTAAGGCACACTTCAGCTCTATCACAAGATCTATTCCAACTGGGAATGGAAGCAGAGGTGGAGCAGTGGCCATGGGAACATACAGAGCAGTCTGGGGCTCCACAGTCTGTCTCAATGTGTGCCTGCCATAAACTGAGTCTTTATAGATGGACTAAAAGGTCTATAATGCCAAAAATTCATCACCTCCCTTTCTCACCATCTCACCAGCAGTGATGTGCTATGGTTTTGAGAGCAGTGGCTCTGCCTTTTGCTGTGCACTGGTTTTGATGGGGAAAGGGTCTTGCAGAGCCCTGCTGCCTGCCCCCATTGCCCTCCACCACTGACTCCAAGTCTTGCTCACAAGGCTTCTTCTGCTACAAATATTAGTAACTCTTCCTGGGTGAAGTCCAGCCCTGTAGGATGGATCTGGTGAGATTTGTATAACCCTTCTCTAAGGGCAAATGCTTAAGCTACATTTCAAAAGTCTAATTTTCTGAGAGAGCATTGAAGTGAAGGTAAAGGGAATAACAGAAAAAATTCCTGGTATGGTGTTCTGGTAGCTCCATTTGTATCAGCTTCAGTATGCAAATAGAGTTTTAATTCACTTGTGTTATTTTACATGAACTTAAAACTTTTTTTCCATAATGTTTTGCTTGTTTATTTTAGTGCATGTTTGCCTTTACTGCCACTGTTTTTCTATGTTGCTAGCAAACAAATGTATTCAAGACAGCAGTAGTTTGGTCTCTTTGATATTAATATATTACAGAATCTTTCATAATTTTTGATATGGAAAACATAGAAATTCCTTGCATTTATCATCCAGCTTTGTTTAAGGTATTCTCCTTAGTAATTCATCAACACACCAGAGATATCTCACAAGTGCTTGAGGTATCCCTGCCATGTTCAAAAACTCAGGTGTGGTTTCTATGTAGCCTGTCCATAATAAACAAACAGTTCAACATTATAATGTAAAGATGGAAGCAGCTGATGTGTTTGTTTTGTTTTCTTTTTTATTCTAGTAGAACAGGTGCAAATCTTGTAAAGTATCAGAAGAGTTGTAAGATGAACTCTATATTACTCAGAGCTTTCCACTCCATGTAATTCCAATTTTAAAAGTGCTGAGTGAGATGTAGTGCAGTAATTAAGAACACATAATTTGTAATTATAGAGAAGTTGATAAAACTAACACAATAGCATTAGTATTATAAAACTTGTCTGTTCTGTTCATACTTTTTTTTTTTTGGTGATATCACATCTTTGTGTTTTTCATGTTCCAGTGTTTTCTGGAATCTAAAGAGGAACAAGTCAGATAATCCCACCTCTGAAGCATAGACATCATTGTTTTTTTCCTCTTTGGATAAAAGCTTGCTGCAGAAATTAGCAGTTTCCTTTGGCAGGAGTTGTGTTCCTTGTAATTTTTATGTCTATTCTTCATCTCAGTAGTCACAACTTGAGACCTGAGTCCCTTTTGGAACTATTGTATAGAAAAAAAATCAGAGAAGCTGATAGAAAATGGTTTCAACTTTTTACTATGGTGTAAAATGATGTTAGGACCTGATGACTTAAGTTACACAAAAACTTTTTCAAGGAACTGGACACAATTTGGATGGCTTTCAAAGATTTAGGGCACCCTGGATGCACATTAGTTTCAATTAAAACTCTGGATACTCATCATGTTGAAATAATTGTTTGATGATTGTGCTTTTGAAAGCTGTTTTCAGGCTGTCACAAATCTCACACTCTAGTTTTGTCTTCTTTTGTTGTCTGAGGGGAAAGGTTTCCTACAAATGGCCTGTGGGAACTTACAAAGCAGTAGGAAGCAAAATTTCACTTCTGGTTAGTTGTTTTTGGGGTTTTTTTGTAGTGAAAATTGCTAATTTGATTTGAGGTATAGCATCAGTAAGAAAAATGAAAATTCAACAAAGCAGTCTACCTGGTGCAGGAGAACATCTGCATCTTTTAGTTCCACAAGTGGCATACATGATTTCTTTCTGCTGTGCATATGATTGCTTCTGCTAGCATGAGGAATGATAATATTGATTAAAAATATTATTGTTTGTGTAGAAGAAGGGATTACAGGTGACCTCACCCCTGAGGAGTCACAGTTGTACTGATTGCCAAAGAGGAGGAACAGCCTTGCCCTTAATGGGTCACAGCTGTGACTAATAAAGATGGAGTGGTAAAAGTGATGGGCTGGGGAGACCTGAAAGCAGAGTGCCTGGAGGTGGAGGAGCTCTGAGGAAGAAGGAATGATCCAGAGAGACACAAGGAGAATGAAACAAGGAAGGGAGTAGCTGCAGTGAAAGATCTGCTGTGAGGTCAGTCTGGGTCTGATGGAGTCAGAGCTGAGCTGGGTAAAGCTGTGCTCAGTGTGCAGGGACAGCCCAGCAGAGTCTGCAGCTGCACCCTGCAGTGGCAGCTTCCTCTAGTCAGAGCTAGGATGGCTAAACTGCAAAGGAGAATGACCTGGGACCCTTTTAATGCTGTTGAATGGGAGCCTGTCTTGGCTCATTTCTACTCTTTAATAAAAGGTCTGCTGTGACATATAAAAGCATTTATTTTTAGATTTATTTTCTATAATATATAAGCTGTTTATATAGAATAGTCTCAAATGATGAATGAGATGCTGTATTATTGTTTTGTGAAGAGAATGAGATATGTAAGAAATGTATTTTCCCTCACAGAACTTGCATGTTGGCTACTAGGACCGAAAGATGAGAGATGAATGTAGAATTTGTTTCCTTCTACAATATTGAAGGATATGGCATTAGTCTTGAGAACTGGAAACTCTGATTGCATTCAGTGTATTATATAAAAACAAAATTAATTTCTGTGAATATAGTAATAGTGTGTAAAAATGAGAAACTTCCCCCATTTTTTAACTGATCCAATATTAAGCCAACAATGATGATATAATCTTTTATCTAATATATTATTTTTATAATGCATTTAATGTACTTCCTTTAAAGTTGTAAATGAACACTTGCTAATGTACTTGCAGTACAGACTGGTGGACTCCCAAAGCTTGGAGCTTTTGATAAAGAGCCACAGAGTTTGATTCTGTTCTGTAGCATCCCTGCCTGTGTCAACTACCAAAAGCAAATTTAATGAAGAGAAGCTTGATGTATGACTTGGAAGAGGAACAAAAGTATCACCATCTAGAACTAATTAGAGTTATGGCTGCTGCAATTCTTGTTCTGCCTGTAGTCCTCAGGGGAAAAAAATGATCATAAAATGCACATGTAGAGAGGTAGTGTGAATATGCACAGGATGTGCCAGCAATCTTCTATAACTTCTGTTGAAAAAATCATATATTATAAAAATCCATATATTAACTGCCAGGCTATAAAACAAAGTAATCAATAATTGAAAGGAACATGTTGTGACAATATGCACAGTTGCTCTTGTCTGTAAATATAGCTCTGAAAATTGGGCCAAGTATTCAGCTGTAGTAGTAGTATGGTAGTAATGTTTGTTGAAATTTTTGGAACACTGTCTAGTATCAGATGTAGTTGGAACCCAACAAGTCAAAGACACTATCACCATTTCTGCAGTGAAAGGAATTCAGCAAAGAATTAGAAACAATGCACTAAGCCAAGTGGAAATTTTTATTATAACTCTTGAATGCTTCCAAATGCAGATATCTCCTTATTGAAAGGATTATCCTTCCCAAATCTTTTTTTGTGTTAGCATGATAAAGGCTTATTTGATTGATTGCTTACAGGCTAATCTTGGGAAATGTAAATAACAGCTTTTTAAAAACAGAACAAATCTATCTTGGAGCCTATGAAAAGCAGTTTAGGAAATGCTCATTCTCCTATCAGTATCTCTTTCAGTTTTATACACTGATTTTTTTTTTTCTTCATTGGCAGCTAAGTTTATATTTAGA
The DNA here is from genome assembly GCF_029582105.1 of Oenanthe melanoleuca. Classification (NCBI taxonomy): domain Eukaryota; kingdom Metazoa; phylum Chordata; class Aves; order Passeriformes; family Muscicapidae; genus Oenanthe; species Oenanthe melanoleuca. Next base: position 129,531,107 of record NC_079335.1, read on the forward strand.
TAAGCAACATATACCTGTCCAAAATAGATCAAGAGTATTTTCCTTTTTATTCTGTCTGTTCTTCTATGCATATATATTAAAAAATTATCTATGTTCCACTATCTATGTTGTTCTGCTGAGAAATTTGCTGGAAGTTCAGTAGCTTTGATTTTTTTTATTTTTTTCTGCCAATCCCTCTTTCAGGCACTCTATCTCTGACAGTGTTGTGAACTTCAGAATTTTGCAGACTTGACAGATAGGTACTGAACTTTGGTGAAAATCTCTGGTTTCCAGTGTCTGTGTGGGTTTTACTCTGATATGCTGATGAGTATTTAGTGCTGTTTGCTACAAACACTTTTAAAATGTGGTTGGTAAAAAAATAACTCATGATAGAAATAAAAACCCAGAGAAGTTTCTTCAAACAAGCATCTTGAAAACAAATTGTAAATTTGTATTGCTGTAAAGAAGGTGGTTGGTCTATTAATGGAACTGGAAGTGATGTTCTGGAGAAACACCAGCCTGAAGGTGTCTCAGGCTTCCATGCCTGTTTAACTCAGTATGGCTGCATGCTATGAGAAATGGAAGGGTCATCATTCTCCTTAAACAACTTTATTTTTTGTTCACTTTTCCTGCAAACAGCTGCTTGTGGAAGTGCTGCTATGAGCAAAGGTGCACAGCCTTTCCCAGTGGGGCTGATGTGGAGAAACCAGTGTGGAATGTTTAAATTTCTGGCAAAAAAATTCTCAAATATAAAAAGATTGACTAGATCAAATAAATCTGAATTCTGCCTTCCTGTCTCCCTTTTCCCTCCTCCCCCCTTTATTAGCCAAAGTACACAAATGGCTTTTCCATGGCAATTTTAATTGACACAGCATATTTTTCTATGTCAAGGACATCCACACTGAGGAAATACTGCTGAAGAAGTGTACTCAGTTTGAGCATTTTAGCTTTCAAGAGACATTTGATGATCCTTTCATTTGTCCTTATCAACATAAGTGAGCTTGAACCTTTGGTACTCCAAGAGAAATTATGTAAAAATTTCAGACTTCTTCTATTTCTTGTTATGAAGACTTAAATCACCAAAGGTTTGCTCTAGGATAAGCTCAGCATAATTTACTGGGAATTAATGAAGCTATATCTGCAAGAAATATCCACCTGGCAGCTGCAGTAGAAAATCAGTACACTGTCTACAAAGAGTTATTAAGAATTTTCTGAAACTGGATATTTAGGTCATTGTTGCCAAATGAAAGTTGCATTGAATAATAAGATAATTTTTGTCAAAGGATATCAAACTTTTCTAAGTGTGCAGCTTGATGTGATAGAAGAATAATTGGACTCACCAGTACATGAATAAAAAACTTCAATAGACTTAATTCAGATCATAATTAGTACTGTACAAATCTGTGTATTCATTAGTTTTTATGAGAGACTGATCAAAGTACAGGCACCCATTGCTGAAATCACCTCCATGAACTGGAAAGCTTTCAGAGAATTAATGAAGGAAGATTTGATGCAATTTTAACCTGTTATGACAATCATGCACAGCAAAAACACTCCTGTCTGAGCTCTTCCCATGGAAGAAACCTTCATTTGTGTTTTCTACAGTATTAATAATAAGGTGTTCTGAGACCTTTACCATAAACTATGAAGGGAAGATGATGTCAAAGATAACCTGAGTAACTTCTTTGAATTTTCCCTGTTTCATTGTGTTTCACTTTCAATTTGACAAATTTTGGCTGCTGTACTTCTGAAGAAAATTGGAATAAATACAATTCCTGAATTATTTCTTCTAAATGCTTTTGGGGAAAATCATACCCTTAGCTATCTGACACCTCAAAAAATGTACTATGTGACCTAATATTTCAACCTTCCCTGGCCTTTCATCAGCCATTTTTTGCCTTATTTTGCTTTTCTATCTTTTATGGCCTTCATTAAATTCACTGACTTTTTGTTTTTATGACTCCAGACTCACAGCTGAATTTTGTTGTCTGTCTGAAACTATCAATTCACAATGCTCCATCCTTCAGCTGAGGATGATAATTCTCATAATGAACTGTGTGGTTCAATCAGTGATGTTTGAGACATGCAGGTTTCTCTTCTAGACTGTTAAGTAACGTTACTGAGTTTGTAGTTTCAATTTTGCGGTATCATTTTGTTCAGCATTGCTACACATAGTTTATTTTCCCTTTTACCAGATAGTTTCCCCTATTCAATCCTTTGTTTTTGATGTGGGAAGTGGCATCTGTTTTCTGTGGCTCTTTGGCAGCTCTGTTCCTTGTCTTGTGTATAAGTGCTAATGAAGAAAAAAAAACAAACCCAAAAACCTCTCTGGTGCACCTGCTGCCTCCAAAATAGGATTTGGTCTCAGCTAAATTCCATGTTAGCACTGTTAGATTTCATCCAAAGAAAGATGTCCAGTAGGACTGATAAAATTGCTACTGAGATGAGTCTAAGAACTGAATGCAAACTAGGAAACTGTAAGGCTCATTTTATACAGATTGCTAGAGATCACACAGATCATATAGCCCTGCATGGCAGGAGGATGAGAGAATGCTGAGTGGTGACAATTTGCAAGGAAAAATAATCTGGAATCTCTCATTAACAAGTCACTCCTTGAAATTGCATCATAAAGTCTGACTGTCCTTAACATCACTGTGTGTGCAACTGTGTGTATGCAAATAAAGTCAGTGTGAATGTACACTTTATGTCTCTTAGGTTTTAAATTGTTTTGTATGAGATTCTATTTTAGTCACATCCTCATGGGACTAAAAGCAGGTGACTCAATTTCTGACTTATTTGGTGTATCCTTTCTGATCAGCTTCTCATCTGTATGATTTCCATGGTTAAAAAATTGAGCAGAGTACTATAGTACTATGAAGCATTTCTATTTATTAAATATAATTCTGAATTTAGGAGTAGTCTTTCTCATAGGGTTTTTTTTTTTTTTTTGCAGCATATTGTAACTAATAGTAGCATACACTCTGTTACCCAGCTGTGGCCTTTTTTAAAAATTCAGGTTATGTTTTCCTTAAGTGGATTTTCTCTCATTAATAGTCCAGACTTTTGAGGCCTGTAGCAGCAGAAATAAGTCATTCTACTAATACCAGTATGTCAGAATTTATAAGAGCTTTGTTCAAACTATTCATAAATGCCAATAATGACACAGAGTCTTGTTGAATGTGGAAGTGCTTAGATGGAGCCAATATCTTTTCTGAAATCCCCACTCACTTGTAAAACCTCCTTTGCAATCAGATTTAATCTTCTGCTAAACAAAGAAGCCTGTGATGTCCTCAGCATCCCAGTGACCTCAAAAAGCCAAAGTCACACCTGCACAAGGTGCAAGAAACACCAGATTACCTGAAACTCATTACAGTGAACAGCTCAAACAAATTATTTCACTAGCTGGCACTTTCAGTAAATGAACTTTAGTGTTTTGGGTTTTCTTTCCTTTTAAGGTATATATTAATTTCATTGAACGAAAGTACTCATATACATGCAGGTGAACTACTTCCATTACTTACCCAATGACATAAACCAAAAAAGAGGTTTTATTGTATCAGAATATTTTTTACTTAATCAAGGGGCATCCATTCTGAAGTATCTTTGATGCTAATTTAGCAACAAAAAATATTTGTTAATATTTGGGTCATTATGTGTTTCAGTATAATTTATTAATCTCTTATAATCATTATAATTTAGATACAGTTATTTAACCCCACAGCTCCCCTACATGTGTTATAAAACTACATCTATGCAGGACTCTTTCATGCATGCATTAGAAGAGCAGTGAAGTCACTTTATGAGTAGGAATGGTGTGAAGGTGTTGGTTGGTTCAGCCATTCTTTCAAGTTAGTAAGAATCCCTGACTCCTTCAAAAGCAGGCCTGAATTTACTGAACCTGGCACAAACTGCTGACCTGGAGACAAATCCCTTGGCACATGATGTTCCAGCTATCACAGTTTCTGATGTTATAATTTCACAACAGTAGCTTGAAGTCTTTCTTATAATCCCACTGAATATATAATTTTTAATGGGCTGCAGTGGTATAAATTACTTTGCATCCTGGATTAGCACAGAAACTCTACATTTACTGAAGAAAGAATTTGGGATTAGCTGCTGAGGTGCAAAGCAAATTATTTGAGATAAATTAAGTTAATGCAATTAAAGATCTTAATTTGCTTGGAATTTTTTGTTGTGTTTTAAAGTTATATATTGGTCTTCACTGCTCTATTAACTTCATTTTTGTGCTTGTGTGTGTAGGACTGATTCTGTTTTCAGTATTATCTTGTTTGATATTAATTAAGAGTTTCAAAAGCTTTTATCTCTAGAAGGAATTATTTTTCAATTAGAAAAATAATTAGTTCTGAGAACTAGGAAGGAAAAAGGAAATTAGCTGATAAAAAGTGGCAAGAACCTAAAAATTTCTATAAAAGTGATGAAATTTCTTGGCTCTTTATCAGTTGTAAGTAGTACTTTTCTCAAAGTCCACAGAGCCATGCCAAGTATGCAACTACAATTTAGCACATCAGCAGGCCAAAATTATATAGCTATTTAATGAAAACATTAATTATTTGGTAGCATCTTGTTCCAAAGACAGATTTTATTGCTGAAGGATGAGGAGCTTATTTATTTGAAATTGTTACATGGCAAAGAAAAGCAGTGTTTTTCTGTGTTATAGCCATATTCTCTTTTCTTAATTTGATTTTTTCCCCTCCCTGAAAAAACACCAGTTAGCACATTGCTATGGAAACACAAAGGCTGTATTTTTCTTAAAAGATTAATTTAAATATCAATTTAATTAAAGCAATCCAAAAGGATGATTGCATATTAATTTGAAGAGTAGGCATACAAGTTAGCCCAACATGCATCCATTTGACCATGATGATTACTCATTCATGTAGTCTGCAGACAGGACAAGTCACAAGTTAAGTCTCAGCTAAACAGAATTAAAGGAAGTGGCTTTGCCTCATTTGGCTACAGGTTTGGGGTGGGCAAGGTCCCACAGCCTGGTTTTCAACTTGTGACCTCTTAAACCCCTCTTGACCTGGTGTCTGAGTCATCTTCTAAACTAAACTTAAATGTCCTTTGTATACACTTGTAACTAAAATAGTTAATGGCATTAAGCTAATGGGGGCTTAACCAAATTAAAATGAAAGCTTTATAAGGAGACCTAGATAAGCCACTTAGAACGAGGATGAGCTCAGTTCTCTGCTGTGTGCAACGTTCCCAATTCTAGTGGAACACAATTGCAAGGGGAAGTGCTGCACGTAGTTCAGGCTTCAGGAGAGAGGAGTAGACCTTCATGAGCTTAATGGAGCCTAAAATTGATTTAGTGAGACAGTTCTTTAACTTGAGACTCGATGGTTCAGTTCAAAAAACACCATTTGGTGATAAAAGCAGGATTTGAGACACTAGGTCTTACATTAGCAATTATTTTATTTATTAACATGCAGATGTATTCCAAGTGTTCTGAGTGTCCCTGCAATGATATTTCTTTAATATATATTTTTAATACCTTTTAGTATAATGATATATTGGGGAAATAATACTTGCATCTCTTGCTTCTTTAGCAGCTACATGTTAGTGTTGTAGGAAATGGGCATCACCTGATTCTATGAGGTGAAGAGGAAGGTTTCCCTTCAAAAGACCCAGACTGATAAATACTTTTTGGTAGTTGAGATAAAAGCAAACTTTGAGCCATGAAACTGGGGATAACTAAAATGGGAAGTTAACCATCCTCAGTTTAATCAGAGGTGGGCATTTGATGAATGAGCTGAGTGACCCCTGCTGATCCAAATACATAAAATATCAAAGGGGTTTTATAGGTGAATTGAAAAGTGACCAATAGAATTATAAGTTGAAACTTAACTCTAAAATATAACACAGGGGTCTAGAGGGGGGTGAACATTTCTCTAGCATGAGTCCTTCTAAGAAAGGATTTCTCAGGGGAGAAAGTTCTAAGGAGGACCTAAAGGGGTGTCTGAACCATCCTCAGTGTATTTAAAAAGGGTTTGGGAGTGCTGCACGAGAGCACCTGAGGAAGAGGAGTGAAGAATGAGAACAAGAGCTGTGCAGGAGGGGCAGGGGTGCTGCAGGTGTCAGAGCAGATTCCTGCAGTCTGTGGTGAAGGAGTGGTGGGACAGGCTCCAGCACAGCTCCAGCTCAGCCCATGCAGCATCCCACACTGGAGCCTGGAGGAGGCTGCTCCTCCTTGGAGAGCTCACACCTGAGCTTGTGGGGAGAGGATCCATGCAGGGAAGGTTTGCTGGGGGAGTTAGTGCTGGAGCAGCCTGTTCTGAGGGACAGGACCTGGTGAAGGGAGTTTGTGAAGAACCTCAGCCTGTGGGAATGGCCCATGCTGGGGAAGTTCATCAAGGACTGTACCCAATGGGAGGGACCCCATTCTGGAGCAGGATGGAGTGCAGAGACCACAGTCATTGGCCCATAAGGTTTTTTGTCATATTTTTCTCCTGTCCTGTTGAGAAGCAGGAGTGAGAGAGCAGATTGGTGTGCACCTGGTATCTAGGAAAGGTCAACCCATTACAAATGTAATCATCAATTTGCTATCCACAAAGGAGTTGGAATCCAGTTGTAACAAGTGTTCATACCTTTTATTAAAAAGGGTCTCCAATGGTCTTTCAGTGGTTAAAGTGAATTTATTGTGCAGCCTCAGCATTCACTAAGGTCAATTAATTCTCAGTTGCAAATACTGTAACTAGAAAGTTTGCACAAGCAGTAAGAGGGGCATTCAGAAGGGCCATGCCCAGGGTGATGGTCAGATGTGGCTTTTTGCCTCACTGAACACTCTAAAGACACAAACATGCTTAAGAAGATTTGTCTGAAACTAGTTAATTTACCTCATTCTCATTTTCTCATTGACCGAGTCCATTTTTCATTATGTTTAATCAAATCAACAAGAACCTGATAATTTATTTCTTAATTAATATAGCCTTATTTTTAATACTGATGAACATTCTCTTTAGGAAGTTCAATCATTCATGCCTAAAAAGAAACCTGCAATGACTGCAGAAAATAACATATTTTTTTCCTCCCATACAGTAAATGCCTTGTAATGTTTATAGCTTCTGCTATGTAAAATTTTATACTAAATAACCCTTACAGTCCATTTTGTACATAAAACCTATGGAATAACAAATATTCTTGTCTGAACCTGGCCAAGTAACCTTGTAATATAACCTTATATCCTGTTCAGCAATCTTAACAGTCTTTTTACCTTTTAAAATATGTTTTTGTATGTGTCATCCAACCATTGCTTTGTACATAGTCACTACAATCTTTATGTCCCTGCATACATATATAAAAGGAGTTGTTTGTGTGTTTATTGGTTAAAAAGGTAATATATTATAAAAATAACAAGTAGAAAAGGAAATACCTGAACACAACAAAAACTCATTTGAGAACCAAAATTAGGAGCTGAGCAGAGGGCTGGATCAAATGGGCTCCTTGTAAATGGCTCCAGGTGCCATTTCACTGTCCCTCTGCTCCACTTCCCTCTTGCACTCCCCAGAGATTTTCCTTAGACAGTGAGCTCTGAGTCCATGGCCTCAAGCATTGTTTGGTGGGTTTCAGGCATCCATCTCCTCACATGGAAACAGTGCAATGTATGTGCTTGGCCTCCAGGCTTTGAAATATCACTAATATTTCAGGTGGAGTATATTGGAGAAAAGCAAGAGAATTTACTCCAAACAGGTTTATAATGTACCAGTAATATTACTGTAGTTGAATAGATATTAATAATGAGTTGTTTTCAGCTTTTTCTTCAAAAAGAGGAATTAACATTTGCAGTGATTCATTATGAATTTACCCTCTGTTGCTCAGAACAATAAATTACCCTCTCTTTTCTATGCTGTCTTCCTCCTGCTGTCATCTCCAGCTTTTGTATGGAAACTGATGTCCCTGCATGATTGTGCAAACTCCAGTGTAAGAAATTCCTTAAGCTCAAACTCTCTTGTGGCTGTGGCTGCGTTTTCACTGCCTGGGGTCCCCAGACATGGAGATCAGCATCAGCTATTGCCTCCAGGGCACCCACTGCCTCATGCATCTCCTTTTTTTCCTATGGCACTATAACTGCCATTAATAATTTATCTCAAAAGAAATACCTCAGAAAAGTACTTCCCAGTGGTAAGAGATCCCTCAACTACTAATTCAGAGCTGTATTTAGTATCCCATACTCAAAATTCCTGAGTATATAACAGCTTGGTCTATCACCATCATGGCAGAGGATGGAGTCCCCATTCTGGCTCTGCCTGCAGGTCTGTGACAGATCTCATTTGTGCCATTAGCAACTTCAAACCTTCAGTTGTTTCCAGCCACAGCTCATTTTTGTCCACTGTGCTGATGCAGTTACTGAGTACCAACTATATTTAATTTGCTAGCCTTCATACAAAATGGGGCAGAAACATTAATCAAAGCTCCAGAGTAATCCGCAGGTAAGTTTCCAGTCAAAGGAAAAAAAATCTATCCTTTTACATCATTGTAAGTGGCTCATAATTTATGTCAAGGGAGAAGTAATAGGAGCACCAGGCAGCAATTTCCTTCTAGTGGCCCATGCAAAGGGAAGACACATTATTTGTTTAGTGGTCTAGTGACAGGTACTGGTGCCTCACTTCCCATCCCTACAAAAAGCAACAAACCAAAAAGGGATTGTGGAGAGCTAAAAAACATGAGACAGTGTTTTTAGGTTTTTGGTATCATTTTATGCTTTGTAGTTTCTGGAATCACCTCTAATAGATTATTCATTTATATTCTGGTTCACTATGCAAAGAAAACATCTCCAGTCTTTTTTTTGTTTTGTTTTGTTTTCTTTTTCCTTCACCTTTTAGCTTTACTGCTGAAGCTGTCTGCCAAGGCAACTTTTAACATTTTTTCATTTATCTGTAAAGGGCAGGCTTGAAAGCACAAAGGTAAAATATTTTTTCCACATCAGCTCTCTACATCCTTCTTGAAGATGCATGTATTGTTTTAGGCTGTTCTTTCAAATCAAATTCTCTAGACATTTTAATTTAATTCTATAGACCTACAACTTGGTGGTAATTATCAGTAGTACCATTTTTTTTCAGTATCACTGTTACTTAAAGGAGGAATACAGGAAGAGCTTTGCAAACTATTGCTTTCTTTTATACTCTTGGTTGTCAAAGAAATGGAGCTAATGTGAAAAAATGAGTGTTTAAATGGATGGAGATCTGTGTTAGTTAAACAAAGCAGATTATTTTAAAATGGTATTTGTTTTCCTTCCAGCATCCAGAACAGGCTTGTTAAAATATTTGTAAAAGTTAAAAATTTGCATTTTTCTGCAGCAGATCAGATCCCCAGGTATCTTGAGTTCTGAATCTGAACAAATCCTTTCTCCTCTTGTAAAATAAAACCTAGCATCTTTAAATCCCTGCTCAGACAGTGATGTGAAGGAATGTATGGGTTTTTTTCCTTGCTCATTTTATTCAGACATTTCTTCCTGTTGACTGAAGTGCTGTTTACAATGAAAAGTTGGGTGCCTGACCAATCAAACTTTTACAATGGAAAAATGTTCCCATAGTAGATTGCTCCCTAGTCATTATTCTTGCTTGTCATTTGGATTGAGAGACAGATTCTCTGCTCTTTTCTGCTTTCAGCCTTGGTGACAGGAAGACAAAACTCTTCAGCTGTAATACACTTGGCTCTATGACCTCTGAGCAGCAGAATTTCTGTGGCAACTGGCACTTCCTCATCCTTGGTGAAAGCCTTAAGCCTGGAGAAGTGACATGGATAGCTGGGAGGCAGACCTCAGTCCTCTCACACCTCTTCCTGCTCCAATGAATGCACTATTAGTCAGAGAGGAAATTTTCCTGACCTCTTCCCTAGTTCCCTCTTTGTTCTTCCTCATGCCAGTTATGCTGAAATAGGAGCTTTAGCCCTTGGGGTGTAATAACATTGATTCATCTTTTTGTACTTGAGAGAGAGGATCACTTCTCTACCGCATGCACAGCAGAATTTTCTGAAGGAGATGTGTTTGCATGTTTGTTTTAGCATGAAATGATGGTATTGGAGTTCTGCATCACTTTTGCATTCGGTAGCCTTTGTCAATAGATCAGCATTTCACTGTCTGACCTTTTTGTTTGTCTCCTGTTCAGCCTCATTAACCTTTGAGGGATGAAGTGCATTGGGCAGTAGGCAATCAAAACACAGAAAACCTGAGAAGGTCAGTGTAATATGGTGTGCAGCAGGATTCACATAACATAAAGCTACATATTTCCTTTCCCTGCTGTCACACTGTTCTACTCAATTTTTCTTAAGGGAGGTATCACAACAGGTGAGTTGAGTCTGTGCCGGTTCTTCCAGAAACATTGCTCATCTCCTGAGTATGTAGAAGTCATTCCTGTGATATTTATTACAGCATGTCTGCTTTTAATGATTTTTAAAGCATAGCATTTGTGAAAAACATGAGTTTGGCAGTAAGAAAAGGAGCTTCTCCAAAGCAAGGCTGTGCCACTTCAAATAAATTAAGCTGGAGCATTCAGTTCTGTCTCACGGGAACTTGGTTTTAAAAGTTAAAAAAACAAACCCATGTCAAGAGAAATTTCTTTGCCAATTTAACTGTTTTACTATAAGACCTTATATTGGCAAAAATTTCTTACTAGGGTGGGAAATATATAGGAGAGAACTTTGCAATCATCTTTGCTGGTAGAAGACACAGGTGCTCTCTATTGCCTGCACCTTGCTGAGGTTACCACAGCAGGGTCTCTATGGACAGCTACCCCCACAGATCCTCTATAAACCAGGCAAAGGCAGGCTTGGGCAGGCTGGGGTTACTGGGGGAAGGCTGCACTTTCACCCCCACATGCAAGAGAATAAAGGCAGAAACACCCTTCCAGCTGGCAGTGACATGCAGCTGAGAACAGTAAAATCTGCACTGCATATGTAGATCTGCAAAGGATACCTGGAAGGGTTTAGACAACAAATAATGTGTGAAAAAGCCCTGATAATGTAGACATTTGTAGCTGCTTGGACTAATGGATAATCTATAAATTGTCATGTTTAACTGGTAATATTGAACCGTCTATTTTTATATAATATTGAACCAACATTGTCCCTTTTGACTTACCCCTGGGCATGATTTGTGAGCATCTACACAGTATCTAATTTTAGTTATATATATGGCAGATGTAGTTCAGTGTCATTTAAGAAGTCTAGGAGCTAATTTATCATACTCCAAAGACAAGGAGCTCCTAGAGAGAGTCTGCCAAAGGGCTTCCAAAATAATGATGGGACTGGAGTATCCCTCTTATGAGGGAAAGCTGGGCCTGTTTAGCCTGGAGAAAAGACTGAGAGAGACTCCTATCAGTGAATACCAATATCTGAAGGGCAGGTGTCAAGAGGATGGGAACAGACTCTGCTCAGCAGTGCCCAGCAGCAGGATGGGGTTAAAGGGCACAAAATGAACACAGAGCTCCACTGAATTTGTAGAAAAACTTCTTCACTTTGAGGACTTTGGAGCAGACTGCCCAGAGATGCTGGGGAGCCTCCTTCTCTGGAGCTACTCAAAACCCACCTGGATGTAAACCTGTGCAGACTTTCCAAGGTGAACCTGCTTTAGCAGGGCCAGTGGCTGGGCTAGGTGACCTCCAGGGATTCCCTCCAACCCCAGCCATTCCATGACTCTGTAACAACATGGGTGATGAAGCAGGCAGTGATTGGGGCTGCATTTTGCAGAACTACTTTAATAACAAAAAGCAGGAAAATTCTACTTCATTACTGATATATGGGGTTTTCTTTCAGAAATAAAGAGAAGGAGAAAAAGTCATGCTAAGTTTAAAGTAGACATCTAGAAATCCTGAGGATTTTGTATTGATGTGTGTCCATACCTATGCCAGGGTAGGCACAATCTTGGGTGAGAGCAGCATCCTTCTGCAGTTTTAAAATAGTAACACATAAAGGAAGCATATTTTCACATGCAGGGAATAATGATTTTTTTAAAATGCCTTTAAATTTGTGGTGGGGTTTTTATCTGGTAATGAAGATCAAACAAGTCTTGGGAAAAATAAGGGTTGATTTTTTTATTGTGATCTTTATATCATGTAAGGAGAAAACAGATTGATATTAATGTTACTTACACAGTGTTTGTATAGAGCTTACAGTTTTAAAAACAGAAGTGTGTGGATGCATAAATCTGTACTATTTATAGAGCAAATGTATATTTGCCAATTTGGAAAGATAGTCCATGGAAGGGTTGCTCAGATCTCCACTGAACATTTTCACTGACATCAGTGACTTTGCCTCCATGTCCAGCATAAACAGGATTTGGCTCTCTGAAGCTGTGCTCTGGCTATTATACTGTAGATTACAGTACCTCATGTTTGCTGCTGAGAGAAGTGGAGAGCAGGGTAAAATGTGCTACAGTGGTGTCAGTCAGAGCCTGAGAGCTCAGTGGCATTACTCTTGTGCTTTAAGTAAATGCTTTTTGAGATCCAGAGTGGAAATTGTGAGTCTCAGGATGAGAGACAACATCCTTCTAACTGAAAGTCTTCTTTTCTTTCTTGAAAAGAAAACAAATCTCTACACCATTAATCAAGAAATGAAAAAAAGACAAACCTAAGAAACACCAAGAGCTATGCATTGCAAAGCCAAGCATGGCTCAGCTTTATAGAGCCAGAATTTGGATTTTTATAGAGTATGTGATTTAGTAGCACTGAGATTGAAACAGGTTGTTAGGCAAAAGATGAAGCAAGCATGAACTCCTGAGTCCTGCTCCTGCAGCAGCTCTGTCACAACCAATGGCAGCATCTGTTCTATCAGCACTAAAATAAATATGTAAATAAGGAAGGGACCTAAACAAATTTAGACATTTCTGCTCCAGGAAAGGTACAGTGTATAGCAGTCTGGTAACAGAGCAAAGAAAATAGTTTATTCATTGCTTCATTTTCTAGTTTACTTTTTTTTAAGTACACATATAAAGCATGTCTGAGAGAGCTCTAAACCAACCCTAGAAAGGATCAAGGCAGATTCCTCCAAACTGAAGGACAAGAAGTGAGAGAGGAACTAGAAAAGCTTGTTCTAACTACACTTTACTGAATGGCTAAGATTTGAGCAGTAAAGAGAATGCCTGTGTCTTGCTGTATAGTTCTTCTCTGCAGTTTTCATCCCGTGGCTTCACTCGAAAGACTTTTGTGTTCCCCATGGGACTATTCTGACCTTGAATACTTGGCCAGTTTGAATCTCTCACAATCTGAACTGTGACTGGGAGCTGCTGTGCCTGTGGCAGCCCCCAGCAGAGGGGCAGGGCTGTGACCAGCCCAGCCCTGGGCTCTCCTGGCAAGCTGAAGCCTTGAACAATTAATGACACTCTGGTTTTCACACCTGCACAGAGACCACACTCCCTGAAATACAGGCATTCCTGTAAGCTTTACAGTGATGGCACTGCAAGATTTGAGAGCTAGCACTGGGGGAAGGAGATAGTGGCCAATTCTTTCAGCCTCAGACAGGAGTACAAATTCCTTGTTTTCTCAGTAGAAAAGGCAGCAGTAATAAAATCATCCTATTGAGAAGCTGATTTCCTCTTGAGAAGCTCAGGCCATGATGGATATTCAACCAACTGAACCTTGCATTGCAAAGGTCTGTTCATTTCACCTGGCTTGAGACCTCTAATCAAAGAAAATTTTCTTTGACTCCTAAAAATCACTGGGTATAATATAAGAGGATAAAAAGTTCCCTTGGAAGGAGTCTATCTCTACTGGAACTCCCTGTTAGGTGGAGGGAATGTCCCTGATGTGAATTAAATCAGATTTGGTGTAAATAAGGTAGTAAATGATGCAAATTGAGATGATAACATGATGCTTTATTGAGAACTATAGAAGTATTGAAAGTTTTGAAATACTGTGTACTTTGCTAGGCTAGTCTAAAGAAAAAAATTGCCAACTTGCTTATTTTGTGCTATTTTCTACAAAATATTAACTCTTTACCTTAAAAAATTACAGAAATGTGTTTCATTCTGTGTTTCATGTGTTCCAATCTGCCATTATCTATGACTCAGGGAGGAGCATTATTAAAATGCATCTAACCTTCCTGGAGGTACTGTAACTCTTGGGCAATGGCTGATTATAGTTCTTCTGAAACAGGCAGGGCAAACATAATTTTGTACAGCTTCCTGAAAGTTTAGGACATGGGAAAAACAAAAGGTATGTCTAGAAATTCTTCTTGCTGTCATCTTTACATATTGTTAATGCATATTTAATTCCCTTTAATTCCCAGGGGCATTTGAGATTTTCCTTTTATTTATAACCATAATTTTCCATTCCATGCTTTTAAGTTGTGATCTCTTTCAACACAGGACATTTTTAACTGAAGCACAATGGCTCATAGCACACAGCCAATAAGAAATATAAGAACATGGTTAGGAACAAGGCAAGGTGGAGGCAGTAGCTCCCAAATGTAGTGTCCCAGCTCCCAGCAACCTAAGGCTCAGATATTAATCTAGATCTCATTACTTTGTGTTCATTAGTCCTTGATGTATTTCTGCTCAATTAAGGTGTCTAGTTACTTCTGAAACCAAGTAAACTTTTAGCATTCTCAGCATCTTGGGACAATGAATTGCAAAATTTGCCACTAATTTCTGTGGAAAAAGCATTTTTTTTTATTTGCCATTTGCTTTTGATAACTTCTAATTTTGTATCAAGAGAAGTGATGAATTGCTGATCCTTATTTCCCTTTGCTCATGTTCTTATGAAGTTTTATTGTATTTCCTTGCAGGCAATTATTTTCCAGTCTTCAGAGTCTAAATCTATTGAGTTACATTTTCAGTATGTACTATTTTATACTTGTCTTTCTTTGCAGTTATTCTAGTTCTACTTAGGTGTTTTAGTGATGGATGTGAAACACTGAAAATGTCATGTGGATTTATTCCACAGTATAGGGATATTTTTTGCTATAGTTAATGCTCCTTTCCTAAAAAATATTAACATTTAGTTGCTTTTCTAAAAGTATCCTATTTAAGCTAATGTAAGGAATATTAGCTAGTTCAGAATGCATCAGTGGGTGTGCACCTAGTCAGTGTTAGTTTTCCTATGTGCATTAACTTATCTTTATCAGTAATTTACTTCCCTAAGCATTGTTCAATAACTCACCTCCTGCATGTCCTTTCTTAGCCATTTTCTTCAGGCTAGTGTACTTACTAGCCTAAATTTATAATTGTGATAAGATAGTTCTGTCTTCCTTTTTTTACCTTCTCCAAATTTGGGTATGCTTGCCACAGTTAACCATTTATACATATTTTGAAAAGTATCAGATTTAACTAAGCTTCCTCTGGCATGCAAATGAGTCTCTCACCTTTGAAGTTTATTTTGCAGCTGAGAATTCACAAGATAAATCTCTTTCTTATTTTATGACTCTAGTATTCTATATTTATTGATGAAAATTTCTGTAAAAAAACAAACACAGAAAACCACAAGTAAGTGATGTATTAACTGAAAAACTCTGGTCTATAAACTTATTTTGGTTAATTCTGAGAGCTCTACTGATATGTGGTCATGACCCCCATCCACAGAATTTATATTAGTTTCTCCACAAAATTCCCATTTGCTTAATGTACCCACTGATCCATTTTCTTCTTTGGTCACAATTAGCAGGCAGACCAATACAGGATATTGTGGTGGACATTTGCTACAACACTGCCTGAGCAGAAAGAAGGAATAGATGTGGCCTTTCCAGACAACTAGAAGAAACCTTGTATTTGCAGAATTTGATCCTCATGGGAGGCTTTACAATCTGCCCTTTAGGCTCACTCCAGATGGGAAGGTCAGGGGCAGCTTTGGCTGCAGTGATGGGGGAGCTCAGGGAGCTGAGAGCAGAGTGCAAGGCAAAAAAGCAGGATCACCTGAACCTCTGGAGAGAAATCTTTTGCCTGTGAAGGGATTTTTTTGGAAGTGTCCTGTAGGATATGTCCCTGGAGAGGAGTGCAGGACAGCTGCTGATTTCCAAGAATCATCCCTTCCAGGCTCTATGCTGACCCACAGCAACGGGCAGAAGTCAGAAAAAGGCAGCAGAATGTCTATAAGGATGAACAGAGACCTAAATTGTGACTAAAATCAGAGGGAGAAAGGAAGCATACAAGACTCAGAAGCAGGAGCAGGTGTCCTGGGAAGAGTATAGAGACTGCCTGTCTGAGCAGGCAGGAATTGGGTTAGGGAGGGCATGAAGAAAACTTCTGCAGGTATTTCATCTGCAAGAGAAAGAATAGGGAAAATGCTGGCTTGCTGCTGAATGGCTCAGGGAACCTGGTGACAAGGGACATGGAAAGGCTCACCTCCTTCACCTCTGTCTTTAATAACAGGGCTTTCAGGAATTCCAGGCCCCTACAACTATTGTGAAAGTTCAGAGAAAGAAAGTTTTATCCTTGGCAGGGTATAATCAGGATTTTAAACCAACTGACTTGCTACAGCCCATGGGAACCTGGTTGGATGCACCCCCAAGTTCTGAGGGAGTTGGTGGATGTCATTTTGAGGCCACTATTGAAAATTTTGGAAAGTCACTGTGACAGGGGAACTTTTCTGAGAACTGGAATAAAGCACTCTCAGAAAGTTTGTTGGTGATTGAAAATTGGAAGGAGTGGTTGATACACCAGAATATTGAACCACTATTTAAAGGGACTTTTACATGTTGGAGAAAGAGGAAAAAAACAAACAGGTAAAGGGGACACTTGTGTAGCTCATCAAAGGGAAATGTTAGAGCACTGCTAACAGGTCAGAGGAGGTGATCCTGCTCCTCTGGAGTGCTCTGTCCACTGCTGGGCTCCCTAGGGCAAGCAAGTCTTGGACACATTGGAAAAAGACAAAAAAAAAGGGAAAACTGTTTTACTGTGTGTTTGAACAAGGAACAGGTTGCTCAGAGTGCTGTGGAGTCTCATCCTTGGATATGTTCCAAGTTTGACTGGGTTATGTCTGTAAGAAACTGATTTCTCTTTTCTGGCTTTGAGCAGGGATTTGACTTCCTCAAGGCAAACTCCAGAGATTTTCTTCAACCTCACTGATTCTGCCTTTCCATGTTTTTGTGATTGTTACAGCTTCTACTAGTTTTCTCTGTGTGGATATCAGAAACAGTTGTCAATATTTTACCTTCAGAGTTTTCAAAGATTTTTTTGCTAGGTTCTATTCACTTGGTATTAGTAAAACTTCAAGGAATTTAAAATATCAAGGATGCACTCGGGCACACTCAGCACAATTTAGCACTTAGCACAATTTATAATCTTGAGATTTTATTTTCCTTTTTTTTCCATATTTTTTTTCTGATATTAACAACAGTAATTTCATTTTATGTATTTTTCTAAAGCTTCTTCTTGTAACACTTTTATCAGATTCTTCAGCCTATTCCAAGAAAGGAAAGTTTCAGTTATCACAACTTTTCTAACATCTCTACAATGATTACAGGTATAAAGGATTTGGAAACCTCTCTCCTTTCAGAACTTCTTGTACTGCTTCATTTTATGGCCCCACAGTCTATTAATCTCTGATTTTGGAATACTTACAAAACAGTTATTATTATTATTCCTTATGTCACCAGCTCTTATGTGTTCAATTAGTACAGTCCATGGTGTTTTAAAGGATACACCAGCTGTGCATCATATTTATTGATACCTGGGACAAAATACTCTTCATCCAAAACTGTGTTTTAGGGATATTAAAAAGTTGCCCTATTTTTTTCCTTCTCTCTGGTGTTCAGAATTTACAGGTAATGACTTTGACCCCATCAGGACCTTTTCAGGTAATAGATAACCAGAAGGATGTGTATGACTGGAGAAAACTGTGTGGGGTCAAGAAGTTCAATTTCCAAAAGATCTTTAGGGGATAAAGCTAAAGGTTTGAAAGGACATTACTAGACACAAGTGCAGTGATATTGAATTTTAATGAATACAGCTACATCTGTAAAATAGTCCATGTCCTAGCTTATAGCCATGAATTATGGTCTAAATATTTGCTTTATCTTCTTTAAGTCATTAGGACTTCTTTGTGCACATTATTTTCATTTTTTTTAAGCTATTCAATATAATTTTATCATAGTTCTCATTCTCTAAAAAATGCCCTTTCTTTTTGTATGGATATATATGTGTTTGTGGATATATTTGTCTGCATTGTTGGATGCATTTATATTTCTGAACTAATAGGCATTATTTATTGTAACCATTATAATATGCATGCATCAAAATTGAGACACCTCATTCAATATTTCATCAAAGATGAAGCTCTATTGAGTTGAATCTTGAGATTTTAAAAAATGTATTTTCCCTTCAACATAGTGACCAATGAAGGAGCAGGAAAACTTGAGGTAGTTTAAAAAAGCACATTTTTAGTCAGTATTGAACTAAACTATAAAAGCAACTGTGCAAAAAATGTCCTGAAATGAGACATTTTTAGCACTTAAAATTAATTTCTGTGAGACCAAAAAGAAGATACAGTCTATAAGAAGTATAGTTGTAGATGGGACATACTGACAACATCAGTATTTCTTTGGATAGCATTTGCCAGAAATTCACTTGTTCATAAACACAGGTGTGTTTACTTTCCATCATTTCAAAGATGAGATTCCAGTTAGATATTATCTGTTTAAAACAACCACACTTTAACTTGCCTAGTTTCATGTGGAATACAGATAATATACTGTGTGAATTCAGACTGATTGCTTGTATTGCTGTCCATAAGATAAATCTGCCACTCTGAAAGTGTTTTTATCTCCAAGACAGAGAAGATTTTTTTTCTCCATACAGCTGCCAGTTTTGCCACAGCAGAGTTTATGGATCAATACCCAGATGCAGCTCCACCTTTTCATCAGATAGCAAGAAATTTGAAGTTGGGTAAAGCAGGAATATTGTCTGAGGGATATAGGCCAATTTCACATTATGCTGCATTGTTGATGGAAAATTTTGACTAAAATAATGTTTTATGTTAAAATCTCAAATCCCAATATTTTATTTTTAGGAATTAATATGAGCTTTGAAATAATGAACTGTTCAGAGGACCTCTAGTTTTCCCCCTTACCTTAATATATGGGAAATTACTTCCATGAAACATTGCTTTTAAATGGACAGAGCTTTGCAGGTTACAATCACTACACTGACTCCTAAAGTAAAGAGACCAGAAGTAACTGCACAGGTGAAGAACAACTGAAATAAATTCATGGCAATGTATCACACTATGAAGTGTATATTATGAAGATTTTCTTTCTTGTTACTTTGGGACTGTGTCCCCCTGCATAACACAGGTTTGAGATCACCATGTCCCTCATTCAAGACACACAAATCTGGGGTAATTTGAATAGGTGTACTGTAGTCTTGTCTATAAACTAGTAAAAGATGTTAGAGATAAATAATCCAATAAAAAAAGAAGTGCTCCAACTGAGCTGAAGTGAAAAGGGATATACAAATTTTCTGATACACTTGAAATTCTGGGATGATAGAAAACAAAATAATTAACAGAGAAAATTTGTCAATTTATCATTGACTGGAAATGACTGATAGTTGCATATTCTTTTAGGATGTAGAGGGTGCATTTTCTGCTTGTAAAACTGGCTGTTCTCAGAACAGAATTTAGTGTGTAATAAGCCGCCTTTTTATTTCCCTCACTTAAAGTTGTGTTTGTCTTCACAGGGAAACTGCTGCTTAAATTAATTAATTAAATTAATTATGAATGCTTTAAAAAATCCAGAGTGAATTTTGCTAATGCTTAGTTAGTTCCTTGTATAAAAAATTAGTCTTTCTAATGAGGTCAGCTTTGGTCACAGTGATTTGTTAGAGGCAACAGACCATATTCCAGTTCATCAAAACTTCATTATATTCCAGTTCCTAAAGGTGCCAAGAAAAAATAACATTGTAATCTAAGGAAGGGGGAAATGCATCCAAAGTGGCACACTGTTTCTGTGTGCAAGCCAGGAGAGGCAGGAAAGCTGGAATCCCTCTGTGCCCCGCACCCTGAATTCTCTGTGTGCACTATTAAACCTGAGTCCTGCTTTGCTCCTTCAAAGGAGGTTCTAAAGTGATCATTAATGCTCCCTTGGTATAACCTTATCATTCTGATGAAATTCCTTCTCAGATAATTGCTTTCTGCCTTCCCAAATTCCCTGTGCCATTTCAGCTGGATATGAGATTCTTTCCTCACTATCTGTTCCTAGGTGTTGTGAGCAATTGCTGTCTAGAGGCAATGCTGCAGTGGGTGAGCAATCTGCTTACCTTGTCTCTCCTTTATTTATTTCCTGAGGGAATGTTGATTCTTAATTTAATATTTTTAAAATACTTCAGGAAAAATTGCAGGAAGTATTGGCCAAACATTGCTTTCTTTGCTGTTTCAATGGGTCTGATACTTCGGTAAAAGGTGTATAAAACAGAATAACATTTTAAATAAGATGTCTACTATGTATGGTAATTTTATGAGGCTCATAACCCAGATGTAAATCAGTCCTATTTCTTCTGTTTCCTGGTGGTGGAAGACTTGCCTTGCTCCCTCAGGCAGAAACAGGGGATGATGAAGTGAATGTGCATGATAGCAGGAAGGAAGAGGAAATGAAGGTTGTACATAAAGCAAGAAAACTTAACTAAAAACAGTCTTTTCCCTTTCTGAGTTGTGCTGTGAAACATACAGTTACATGACAGAATGACAATTTTGCTGTTATTATGTTCTCATGACTGTGTTGATTAACTTGTTCAACCAAAATAAAGATGTTTTCTTTGGATTCAATATAGAATTTGCTTTAGTGGAATGCTAATCAAGTTTAGCATCAAGGGGATGATTTATTTCTGGCTGAGTTATGAATTACCCTGGGGTTTGACATGACCAAAGTAAAAGTCTTTGGACCTGTCCCACATAACTTCTTTATTGAGAGCAACATCATTAATAATATCATTAAATACAAGAAGGGGAATTTGTGTGTTGAACCAATATACAAAACTCCTTGCTACAGTTCTGTGGAGAATGATCTTTGCTGTAATTATCCTCACTGAGGGCAAAGGGAGAAATCTGTTGAATTCAAATCTTAACATGTAATGCTCTCTATTCATATTGTGCTTGTTTCTGCAGCTGTTGAAATAACCTTGGCAGCTCCAGGGCAATGGGAATCTTAATTAATGCTTTGTGCACTGTCACCTACAACTGGAAAGCACTGTCAGTGTCAGGAAGGGCAACCCCATAACACCCCCTGAAAATTCATGCCTGAAAAGGATTCCTGGATCATTGCAGACCATCCAGTCAGACCTCCTTTATATTACACAGGGTATTGCATTTTATCCAGAAATTAGATTGGAAGGAACCAAAAACTGACCTGCAGAGTCTCTTATGGTTTTGGAGAAATCCCATCTACTGGTTAATCACCTTAAATATGAAATAAAATCCTTATTCTTTGTTTCACTTGTTTTGGCTGAAGTTGTCTGCTTTTTTCTATAACCTAAGTGGCCCCTTAATATCTTTCTTTAAACTTAGGTTTATGTAATTGAATAATTTCATAGAGCTTTATTTTTATCATTTGAAAAAATTGCAGTTTTAAAAAGATTTTTTCAAACCACTAGACATAGTTGAAACATTTTAATGGAAAAATATTAATTTTTGTAAAATTAAAACTTTCTAAAAATCCATTTCTGAATCTAATATATCAAACCTTACAGAAAAATCAATGTGATAGCTGATAGACTTCTGCCTTGAGCTTCAGAGCTGTCTGTTGTGTGCACACCAGCTGAGAAGTTGTTTTGCCAGGTTTTTGTTTTTTTCTCTTTTGTGTGAGCTTTGTGCTGAAATTTCATTTATGGGGCTGATTGCCATTTTTAATTTTCATCCAATTCAATTTTTAAAATACTGATATTTTAGCTGACAAATATTTTCTTCCTGGGTAGGTTATTTTCAGAATATTCCAGTCTTGATCTTATTAAACAGAAGTAAAATCATGTTAGCCTCTTTTTCCTAGTCTTTGTTTTTGCAAGTAAAAATTGTATTAATGTACTTTTTTGCCTCATGGTGGCTCCTTGGGACCTGACAGTTTATAGCTTCCACACAATTTCTATACTTCTTTTCTTAAGTGAAGCCTGCATTCCTTGTCTCTTCTTGTAAGTGTTTATATTTAACTGTATTGCATCAAGATGTTGAAAACTAAACTTTACCAAGAAATTTATTTTATTTTGCATATCATATTATGAGCAAGACCTTTGTATTCGGATCTGAGCACTGGTAGTTGAATACAATTAAATCTATTAGAAAAAATGTTGAGTCTCAAAGACACTCCTTGGCTAATAAGCCAAACTGCAATCTTCTCATTATGCCCTAGAAGAGCTAATTCAAATGCCTTTATTAGTCCTTTAGTTTTATTCTTCTACAGTAAAAGCACTTAAACAAATGCCATTTAATTAAGATTAAGTCAATTTTGCCTGACAAGATCAATTCCCTGTAAGACAATTACAAATTAAATAGTTTGATTCCTGAAACAGGTTTTCTTGCTTGATGTAAGTGGTTTTTCCTGTCATTCTCTTTGCCTTTCATCACTTTGGCACAACACTGTATTTCAGCATTTCCTTGGAGTTCCAGATTTATTTGAAGGAACATGGAAACACCAGATCCTGTACACTAGTTTCAAAATTTGACCATCACTACTAAGTGTTGATTAACAGCCTGTTTAGCTATTATTGTGAAGTCTTCCACACTTTCAACTTGTGGATTATCCTGTGTCTTCCCAAAAGTAAAATAGTATTTATTGAATGCTTCAGTCTTCATAACAGTTGCTGCTGTTACTATTATCATTAGCATTTCCATCTGATAATAAGGAAAGATTTATTTTTCCAATATGCTTAAAACACTTTAGGTTTTGTTTTGTTTTGCCAACAATTTTTTTTTCCTAGTGTACTACTTATCCTTTCCCACTTCTGTATACCTCATAACTTCTAATTTACTTTGATTTCTATTATCTCTTTTCCTCACCATTTTAATAATGACAGGTCTTATTACCTAAGGAAGACAACTAGGATTAAATTCTGAGACTTTCATTATTTCCTGGAGAAATGGCATCAGAAATAGCTAGTGAAGAGTTACAGGGAGATAATTTGGGAAGCATTGCTATTTACACTTTATTTTATTGCAAAAATTATGGTCACATTTCTGTCTTTATCTCAGTTTATGAAGAATTTTTTCAAGTTTATCCCGGGATTGAAGTGTTGTATTTTCCAATCTGCATGGAGCAGGGAGAGAGGCAGTCAGATTCTCTTTTGCCATCTTATGCCAGATAGCCAGGGGAGAGGTCTGTAAATGCTCTTTCCTCCACCAAAAAACAATCTGTGCCCTTGAAAGAAAGGAGGAAGAGCAGGTGAAAATGGCCAGCATGGCTGACAACTGCTGCAGCCAGTGATGCAAAATGCCTCATGAGATTAACCTTGTTTCAGTCATCTTTACCTGCTCAGGTCCTCTATTTGCAGTGAAACACAGATAAAGTTTAATTCCTGAGGCTGCAGTGGAGTGCTTTTTCATCACTGTATCCTGCCTGATAAAGAAGACAGCACGTGAATATGCAAGGGAATGAGTTTAAAGTCAAGGTATTTAAATAAAATTTTGCTTGGAGAATATCTGCACCAATCTAATCAAAACTGTTGAAACAAGTTTATTCTCTAATGTGACTGCTGTGATTATTATTTTCCCTAACCTACCAGGTTCAATTAGTCACACGATTTGTTCCATTTGGTGTAAGACAAATAACAGAAGTAAGTTATTCTTATGTTATGTTGTACAGGTTAAAATAATGAAATTTAATAGTGTTGCTCCCATCTGCATTATTGAGCTAGTTCCCACCAGATCTGCTCAAACTCTGCTGAGGATTTGGAGCTCACAGCAGTGGGATGCAGAAATTCTATCATTCCTTTGCTTGGGCATCCACCTTCAGTGAACCTCCACTACTAAAGTTTCACTTCTGTCTAAAGCATGGGACATCAGCCAAACTTCATACAGATATAAAGATACAAGCCTGTTTTTCATTGGCAAATTTTTTTCTATAGCTTGATTAAAAATCTTTATAAATAACAGAAATATGATGCATTATAACAAGTATGTTGCAAGCACTTTTCAGTTTAGTCTATAGGCTTTGATAAAGACTTCCATAACATCTTCTAATATCTTTTTAAAGATTAAACCATCCAAGCATTTACTAAATATTTTACATCAAGCCCTGCCAGTGGAATATATAGCTCAGGATTTCAGTTTGTTTCTTATTCTTTGCATCTGCAACATTTTGTAACATCCTGGATTGATTTCTTGTTCCAGAGTGCAGCATATTTCAAATGAGACCTTTCCTGAATTGTTTTGAAAAGTATTATTTGCTAATCATGGTAACATAAATAATGCCACCATAGGAGTGGACCTTGGTATTAAAAACTGATGACAAGGAATGTCAATTCCTAGAGCAGGTGTTTTTTATTAATTTATTTATGGCTCCCATCTCATGTGATTTGATCCACTGAGAACAACGACGTGCTGCTCTAAAGTGTAATCAAGGGTGGTGCAATTCAAGCAATGCTTTCCTCAGGCTCATTCCATCTATAATATCCTGCCACTTAGGAAAAAAAAGAAAAATCTTTCCAAAGTGGTCCTAATTGCTGTGCACCTTGAGCTCTTTTAGAAGCCGTGCAGGAGAGTGCCAGGTTAAAATTACTTAGTTGTCATTTGTCATGATAATGAAGTGCTTGAACATTGCTTTAAATTTGCCTCATCTTAGGTGCACATTGTACAATGATAATATATCCTGATAGGCACTATTCTTCATGCAATCAAGTTGCTATTTCAATGATTATTTGATTGAAAAATATGAAGATATATCTCCATAATGATATTGTGTGATGAAATCAAATGGCTTTAGTTTTAGGTGAAGCATGTGGAGGAATGAAAATCAAGTAGTAATTTCTTTTTGTAAAAACAGTGGGTTTAATTAATGGGAGATACTTTACAGAAAATGTCTTGATGAACATGGGCTTGCAGGTGATCTGAGGATATTTAAGTTTTAATATTATTCCATGTACTGAAAATAAATACGCATCTTTGCATGAATATTTCACTGTGAGTAGTGAGGATAAAAATATTTTGACTCAATGCTGCAATTAATTGTGGAAGAAGATCTTGCTAGGCAAAAAAATATTATTTGTCTACTATTTTTATACTAGCAAGTTTTTTACTGTTTTCTGATCATCACTTATGTTAAATAGTGTTTGGATTTGTTTTAGTTTTGTTTAAAACTTGAATTTTTCATAAGCAACTATGTCAATGGGTTCATTAATTACAAGTATTTAAAAATAACTCCTAACCTCTCTACCTTCTACCTACTTGAAATTCACCTGTGTCTTATAATAGAAAACTCTCTGATGTTACTATTTTTCTGATTTACTTGGTCTATGATATAAAGAAAAGGAAAATGGGTATGGATCTCAGCTTCTTTATTTCCCAGACTGCATATAGTTTTATTTTTAATATCTAGCAATTTCAGAGTCGAGGTTATGACTGAATAGTCACTTTTTCCATGCTTCCTGCATGTGCTGGTTGCATGCACTGCATACATAAGATGCAAAGATATGATTATATTCTGTATAGTCACCAAGAATAGTACAAAAGCATGTGCATATGTGGGAATAGTCAAATACAGACACACATACAAGTATATATATATATATATATGTACAGACACTCATTCCTTTGCTTTGACTGATCACTTTGACTTTCATTAGGAGGTCAGGCAAACATCCTGGCATTTCACACAACAAATGCTAGCAAATGAAAACCAGGCAATTCAAAACCAATTCACACTTTGACCTTACATTCAATTACGCCATTTCATTTAATCTGCTCTAGTGAAACTATCATTCCTATAAAACCAAGTTTTTAAACCATGGAACATGTCAGGATACTATGTATAAGGACATGTACTGTCCTGAATAACACCAAGATGATTCTGCCACCAGCCTAAAGGAAGCAATTCTTTCTCAATAAAAAGCTGTTATGTCATTCCTTGGCTGACCATACACAATTTGAAACACATTTTGGAAAGAATAAATTGCTGGAGGGAAGGAGAACCATTAAATAATTAAAATTTATGTTAGTGAAGTGTCTCTGTGTTTTATGTTCATATAAAGTGCAAGGGTCAGACTGAAGAGTGTTTAGATTTTGAAAAAGTGACAGCTTTGTTGACACTTGGACCCTCCTGGGTTTTCACTTATGCTGTAATAAATCACTTTCCCCATTAAAACAAATCTTTAGAACTGCCACACCTGTAAATTCACTGTAGGCAGTAAAATCAAATCATTTATCTTCCCACATAGATAAAAAATCCAATTAGGAGCAATCAGATTGTGGTGCCACATTAAAAATGCTGCAATTTTACCTTGGATTGCCACAAATGTGTATTTAAGAAGCCAGGAAGCAACAAGGAGATATTAAATAGCAACCATTGGAAGTACACCACCTACACTGAAATTACAAGGTATATTTTGACTTTGCTTATTTCATCTTCTCATTATCACTATGGCCTAACCTTATTTAGTATGATTCTTTTTCCTGCTTCTCTTTTCTTGGGCAGATAAATAAATCTATTATAAGGTATGTGTGGAGGATTCTTGAGGTAGTCTGTGCTTGTCTTCTGAGGTACAACCCTTGTTTTCCCTCTAGGGAAGAAATATCTCTGAAAGAATTAAAAAATGGCTTTTATCTAGTTCTTTTGCCTTTGCCACATGCACAACTGGATTAATTTCTAACTTTAGATCTTTGAAAATTAACCTTAAAATAGACTTTTTTTTTTTTTTTTTTTTTTTTTCTGAAATTGGAAATACATTATGAAAATCAAACCTGTAAGTATCAATAGTGGAAAATCAGTATATATTTACTAGTTTTCATGTATTTATAGACTTCTGGAGAATTAGCTTGATTTCTTTGGACAGTATTCTGTATACTCAGTATTTGAATTTACATTACATATGTAAGCATCACATGCAATATTGTAAACATCAATATTCAATATTGTATTTTTCAGTTTTATCTTTTACTAATGTGATTTTTAACCAAATAGTTTTCATTTATCATGTGCCTAGAAATCTTGGAAATTCTTCATTTCACTTTTAAATTCTCCACTTCCACCCTGGAAAATGGAATGAAAAGTGGCCCTTTTGCCTGCTGTCGTCCAGTCCTCTGTGATTTCAGACAACCATGCACCACACCATCTTTCTCTAGTGGATTAAAAGTGAAATTCTGGCCCCTGTTTGTTTTCCAAACTGCACTTTTCTGTAGGCTAGAGATTTAGGTACAGATACTTTCTGTCTGATTATTTTTCTCCCAACACCCTTTTATTCCAAGTAAGTCCTTTTGATGTGTTTACCTTCCTGCCTGCTTGCCTTGGTTTCCTCCTTCAGATTATTTTAGCCTCTTTTTGTAGGTGATCTCTTCTTGCCTTCTCTGAGTCTAGGCAGCTTATATTTATATTTATTGCTGTAATTAAATTTTTCCTGTAAATGAAGGATTAATGCAGTACAGAATATTTGTTGTGCATTGTCACTACAGCTTTGGATGATGTAGTTATACTTCCTTTGCTCTGTTGATTACAAAGCTTCTTGTGTGGCTACATGACATTGTCAGCTGTTATCTGATGAGACTCTCTTCTCTTCTCTCATCTCCCTTAAACTTATATTTTAGACACCAGTGAGGCTCCTGATGCTCTGTGCTTTGCACAGCCATTTTACCATATTCTAATGCACATTTTTCAGAGCCTCTTGGGCTATTATTTGCTAAAATGCCTTTTTCTAGGGCATTAGCCTAGGTGGTACCACAGGTCACTCCTTCTTCCAGTGTTTATGAACTTTGGCTCTATCTTGCACTGTCCTTTTGAAGCACGTGGTATCTCTTGTTAAATTCTGCAGAGAGCCAGATGAGATGACATTCCCATTGCATTTCCAGTAAATAAGAAAATGTGCCAGAGACCATGACTGGGATTATGGACTTTAATCAACTAATCATGTTGTTTGCACTGCCAGCTCTAGAGTGTTCTGAGGGAGTATTGTATGTTTGGAACAGGAAACATTAATGTGGGTGAATAAAGCACTTAGTGCTTTTAGGGGTTTCCAGAAACAGGTAGTGAATTACCTCTGTTTACAGACTTTCAGATTTAAAACTGTGTGCCTCTATTCTGCTTAATTTCCACTGTAGATATTTTGATATAGTCTGTTTTGCAATTCTGCTTTACAATTCTGTGTCTGGGTTCTCGATCCTTAAGAGACTGAAGATCCTCCTGTACATAAAAAAGTGGTTATGGAAATGAGTTAATTCCTGGCTATGTAATGCTTAAAAATGGTAAAAGATGTAGGAAACCCTTTATAGCCAAAAGTAAACAGGAAGCATTTTCTTGTTCCTCCCCCTGTTGTTTCTGAACTTTAAGTCTGTCAGGCATTTTCCCAGCAGTGTGTTTGGATCCATTTCCCAGCTACCTCAGGCCAAGCCAGGAGAATTTTGATTTGTGTTTAATGGCTCATTACTTACTAATCTAAGTTATTATCTGACATTTTATTTTTAAGGGTAACTTGACACAGCTACAAAGATGTTTGGGAAGAGAAAAGGGTTTATTCAGTACAAGTAGGAGGTAAATGCCTCACGTGTTTTTCAGTATGCCTGAAAACACATCATGAGGTTTATTCTCAAAAACTGGCGAGATTCTTTTCTCATGACAAGGTAAGAAATTGCCTTGTGACTAGGAATGTTGCTTCTTGATACTCAGTCTCAAATACCAGCCCAGAGCCCTCTTCAATGAAAATCATGTAAGCATGAAATGAAGTCAGTATTTTAATGCTGTGCTGATACACAGCACTTCACAGAATCTGCACAATACTGAGACCTGTTGCTATATGTTGTGCTTTACAAGCTTCAAATTCAAGAGCCAATCACAGCCATGTTGGTGTTGTTTGGTACATCTCTAAGAATACAATTTAGCTATCATTTAGCATGTGATATTAGAATTATTAAATATGTAGATATATTAATATTTCACTGCAGCATTTAGTTGGATGCTTAAAAAAAGATTTTATGAATCTATTATTTAAATGAGATAAAGGATTATGTGGTTCTTTATGCAGAAAATATATCTCATCTCTCTTACTTTATTATCTCATTTGGTTTTAGATGAAGGATGTCAGATTGTATAATGAGGGAATGAGATCTCATTTTCACCAAGGCTGCTCAAACTTAATGCAAGAGTTTCAAGCTCCACTGTTCTTCTAAGTAATAAGACTCTATATGTCATACTTTTTTGCTTGTGAAATGTGGAGTAGCACATTGTGAAGCTTCTATTTCCAAGGTGTTCAACTGCCTGTGACGTTATTAATTGAAGACTACAGTAAATAATGGCTTCCTGGGTTGTAGTTTCTTCTTATTATTAATATGCATGGGATTGGTTCTTCAGAGCTTTTGGGAGAGAGAAAATTGTGTGGTCAAAGAATATCTAGCAATGATGCATCAGTGATATTCTCCTACATACAAGATGTGCTGTTCTATTGTTTTCTAAAAACCTGACTTCAAGCTAGGATGGATTCCAGAGGCAAAACAGATTTTAATCAATTTTTAACATATTACTCGATTTAAATCTTCTGCACACCACCTGTCTCTGGTGATCATCTTCCATTAGAATTGCCATCCTTGGGTTCTTCAGGCTTTTTCTTGGAGCACCTAACTATTTTTGTTGGCAAGCATGTGTGGCTTGCTTTGAACTGCTCAGACTGTGTCTGATGATTCATAAACCAATGGTGGCTAGGTTCATTTGAGTGTTTAAGTCTAATGAAATTATATGAAATTATTTAAGTCTAATGGAGCATAAGCCATCAGCCAAATTCTGGAATAGTGCCAAGCAGAGGTTCTGATTTTCTTGCTTTACTTGCTGGGTCAGGGCTGAGAAGGTCAAACCTCACATGCACAGCTAAGTGAAAATTAAAATACTGCTGTTTACAATAATTCCTGGTGACATGTTTAAGAATTTTAGATTGCCCTAGGAACATGAAGCCAGATATTTAAAGACTATTCAGCCACAATTAAAGGAAATTTAATTGGTGTAATAATCACAGTGGGTCACAGACACAGAAAAATAATTTCTGAAATGCAAGATCAGTAGAACAGCATATATTTTAACACTTATGGGAAAAGTGAATCTTTTGTATTTATTCCTTCCCCCAACCTGAGGGTGAAGAAAAGCCAGTTTGGGTTTCCACAGGCATTATGGAATTTTTGGGACCTTCAGGAAGCAGATAATATACAGAACCCTGGTGCTGTTCAGGATAAATGTGAGAGCAGAATTTCTGGAAGGCTGAGTTCACAGGTATATCAAGAAATTTTAATTTGTTGCTTAACAGAGAAACTGGCTGGGTTTGGTCCAAGAAATCAGCAGAAATTATTCCTTAATTTTTCACTGTTGTGTAGAGTGTTGTGAATATTCAGGTGACTGACCATACACAAATAAGCATGTAATTCCTGAGATAATTTATTTTGCTGATTGAAGAGATAATTTAATTTCTTATCTTTGAGAAGGTTTGAAAGTTCCTCACATTTATTCTCTCAATTTATTGCTTTGACTATTGCACTGCCATTTTTGCATGTTTTAAGGTGAAGATACCAAGCAACAACAACTTGTCCTGACCAGGGCACTGGTCACTTTATAAACAAACTTGAGTCACTGCCCTCCTGCTCAGGAAAGTGAGTCCAAGATCTTCAGTCAGATCTCCAGAGAAAATTGTAATACAATACAATTATATGTAAAAATTAGTACTAGACTTTAAATCCAAATTTTATAAAATTAGGAAACAAATTATTAGTTCAGGTGGCAATCAAGCAGAAGATATGAATAATCTAAAGGCATATCATCATTGCACATCACATTTATTGGACTAGAGCTCCAGATGGTTCCCATACTTATATTTAACAGCTAACTTAAATATCAGATAGAAACTTCAAAATAACCTGTTGAAATCACCCAAGGCAAAAAGTGGATAGTTGATGCATACAGCATTTGTCATTCCAATATGAGCCTTTATTGCTAGTATTGTATTGCCTTCAAATACTGGATTTTTAATGGCATGATAAGAATCTTCAGTAAACATTACTCAGTGATGGAAGACTATTTTATTTTATTTTCTTTTTCTTAGCAAATCTGGGATTGAAATATGAGAGATTTTACTCTCATGAAAGTGATGTGATGCATACTCCAGAATTACCTGGTCCAACCTTTCTGCAGGTGTCTGTTCAATGCCTTCATGCACATTCCTGAGATAGAAGAAAAACTAAGTCTGAAGATATTAGCTCAGCATTGTGGTATATAAATAAAATGACCCTTGTAAAACAGAAATACCAAAATGATTAACTAGAGAATAGGATTTTGATTTACACCTAACAGTTTAATTGCCATTGATACTGCTAAAGAAATTCCTGAATTTCTTATTGAACCCTTAACTAATATTTATCTTTGAACCCACAGATCTGTAATGTTTTATACAGTCCATTATTTCATTAGCAAAGGATGATCCTGGGTACCTTTGTGCTCCAGGGCACTGCTGGCTCATGGACAGCCCATTTTCTACCAGGATCCTTCTCCTCAGAGCTGTTTCTCAGCAGGTCTGACCCCAGCCTGTGCTGGGGGTTATTCCTCCCCAGGTGCAGGACCCTGCACTTGCCCTTGTTGAATTTCAGTCAGTTCCTCTCTGCCAAAACCTCCAGCCAGTCAGGTCCCTCTGAAGGGCTGCACAGCTCTGGGGCATCAGCCACTCCTCCCAGCTCTGTGCCAGCAGTGAACTGCTGAGGAGGCATCTGCCCTTCATCCAAGCAGCTGATGAACAAGCCAAACAATACTGAGCCCAGGATGGGACCTTGGGGATACCTCCAGTGAGAGGCCTCCAACTATATCTTCATGCAAAAGGCAGATTTTTTTGTTATTCTCAGTTTTAGATTCTGGTTGACTGTATAAAACTCATTTAAACAGGATGCATACAGAAGATTGGTTACAACTTGATTAGTATTAGGTGAATGTCTTATTAATGCTGTTGATATAAACAAGTCTACTCTTTATGTAAGCAGCATATGCACAAGACAAGCTTCCAGTAATGTTTAGATTTCCAGGATGAAAACCTGTGCCCCTGCAGCATGATAATATCCAGATTTTTCTCCTTAAGCTACCCAAAGTATACTTGTACAACCATTGAAAGAGGGGATACAAGGCAGCTGTGAAAATGACTGAGGTGAAATGGCTTTGACCATTACCAAAAACTAAGGAAATAGAAAATTGGAATAGAACACATGCTGTGTAAACAATCATAAATCTGTAGCAAGTCTCTACTGAAGTAATATGATGCAAGAATCTTTTTAAGACCCTCTTTATTCCCTTACAATTGTCTGTTTATATTTTATTTTCTTAGTCCTTTTTCCAATTGCTCTGCTTTCTAAGCATTATCAACACTGCTTAGAATTTCAGGCCATTTATTTAAGTAGGGATTTGACATCTATTTTCATAGCTGAAGGTAGGCATTTCAAAATTCTAGCTGGTCAGCTGAGCTGGGTAAAATTAAGTCAAGATAGGTTTGGATTGTTTCCTGCTGCCAATTCTTGAGAAGATTTGACCAGAACACATGAAAACATCTGTCACAGAGAATAAACCATCTTTTGAGTGCTTACATATTAGCTTTGTGTTCAGATTTCAGCCATAAAGCAAAACTATATTTTTTTATAAATAGTACTATTCCTTCTTTGTTTCAAGCTTTTGTGTCCATGTAATTTTAAAATTTTCTGTATGAACTTCCTACTTTCTTTTCCACAATCAAACTGACCAAGTTGTTTCTCTGTCTACTTAACCCCTCAACAAATAGAAAAGTTCTTTCAACAAATATAAGGCAATTTACTTTCTCTAACTCCCTCCCTTTCTTACTCTCTTTTCTACATTTCTCTAGTAAATAATGTAATACCACCATATCAGTATTCATGCACATCCTCATCATTTAGTGATGACAGTAAATCAAAGCTGAAAACACATCTGTTTACAGAGAAATTTCCATATTTCATATACTGTATGCAAATTCTATGCAACTTTTGTTATTTCCTTGAAGGCAGAATGTTCATTCTTCTGATACAGCTAATTACTTCTGTATCCAAGTTTGACTTGCTGATGAGATATATTAATGGTTTTCAATACTGCATTTGGAATCTTCTCCAAACCATGCAGTTCATGAACTTAACATACTGAATTTAAGCTGCTGGGGATGGCCTCATCTTTAAAGATCCTGTCATTTTAAGCATAGTAAGTTAATACAAAAAGAAAAGAGTATTACTGTAAAAAGTTAAATAAAAATATCTATATTTCTTTGTATCTTAGTTAAATTATTGCAAGTACTTTGGCTTGTTCTTTTTAATTAATTATTTTTACATTCATGCAAGAAGAAAATGTTCTTCTATCAGACATTTAAATACAAACCTACTTTCTAGGGTTGAACAATAAAATGGAAGCTCAGTAGAATATTTTTTGCTAATAAAAATAATTTTCATTTCTTCATAGCTTAATTGAATAGACTTCCACTGCATTTAAAAAAACATAACATATATGTAACATATGATGATCATTTGAAATTTTTCTGGGCCTTATAGCTTATGTACCTTTAAAGAATGTATGCACACACCAACCTATGACCTAAGAAATACCATTTTATCAGGACATTTCTGTGGCAAGAAGTTTTCTCTTTCACAGAATTTATGGATATTCTCATGTCCCATAAAGAAATCATAATTGAGCACCTGACAAAGACACAATGATTAAAAGATGTGTGTTTCCAACAATATTGGCTATCTACCAAAGTATAGCAAGAAAAGCAGCAACCAGCTCCCCAGAAGAACTTTAATGGTTTTAATGTCACATAACATTTGCATGCTGTGGACTGTTGGGAGACACTTTTATAATTGAATGGTTTAGAGACAAAGGCAGCAAATACAGTTTTAATTGGAAAAGTGCACCAGTTCAAAAAAAGAGTTCCAACAAACCTCCTAATAATTTCTGGCTGCTTGTTGAGTCAAACAATGCTATCAAGGCCATCTGCAGTGTTGCTCTGATGATTACAATTATGTTAATAGT
This sequence comes from Oenanthe melanoleuca, assembly GCF_029582105.1. NCBI lineage: Eukaryota > Metazoa > Chordata > Aves > Passeriformes > Muscicapidae > Oenanthe > Oenanthe melanoleuca. The sequence goes on from NC_079335.1 coordinate 129,565,196, forward strand.
TTAGCAAGTGCATTATTTGATATTAGTGGCTCCTTCCTTCAGTGCTGAAAATTCTGCAAATCTATTTACTTAGCGGGGTGGAAGCAGGACTGAACTTTTGCTCCCTATAAAGAAGTGGGGAAATTCATTCTTCTCTACTATATTTCCTAAATAAATATCCACAATTTTTTTTTTTTTTAGGGTCGGAGCTAAGTTTGTCACATTATGTAACAAAGTAGTAAATCTAATTTATTAATTAATGAGGTTTCAAGAAAGTGATGAGCACCAGAGGAATGATTATCCTTTCAAAATTGTGATGGCATCAGATTTGTCTTGGTATACTGTCTGCCTTTCCTTAGCTTCATTGTAAATCAGGCTGTTTGGTCTCCTCACTTTTGTGCATACTGGAACTCCTGGAGGAAAATTCCCAGCTGTAGCATGCACATTTATTAGAGAAGCTTCTCTTTAGAAGCCAATGTATTTGAGGACATGGTATTGTTTTAACTGTGGGTTTAATGCCTATTCTTTAACATTTATAGTCTGATGTTTATGGTTATGGAAGGTCTAAATTATGATTTGTCAGCACAATTAGATATCCATCCATTAAAAGAATTACCTCATTCAATTGTTGTTGTTCTTTTTTTAAGCCAGTTTCTTTGCCCATAATTTTCTCATTGCTATTATAAAGCATAAGGCTGCAACAGTGCATCAGAATAAAATTCCCTTTGGGCACATGTGCTCCTGTGCTTCTGACAATGAAGGCATCAAGAGAATGTGAGCTGATTTGGCAAACACTTGATAGCAGTAAAATCACTAACCAAGAAATATGAACATTTTGAAATGCTGAATTAACAATTCCTCTTCATGTCCTTCAGAAAATTTAACCATTTTCAGAAACAAAATCCAGATTCATTCCTGTATCTTACTTTTCCTCAGTAATCTTGCATGGGACAAAGGTATTCATTGAAACAAAGCACCAAGAAAGAAACTTTTTCTTGCTGTGTTCATCCTGAATCAACACGTGTTGGTTCTTGGTAAAAAAAATCATATACCAATGCTATAAAAATATCCATACAACTGACAGTCTATCTCAACCTTCATACAACTCTTTTCATTATTGTTATATTTCATTAAAAAGAACAAAATATGAAGTAAAAAGTCCTTGAGAAAATAAAGAAAATAATATCATACACACAATATATTTGACAGAAGTAAGTTATAAAAATTAAGCTATAGTAAGGGATTATTTTTTGACAGAAGCAGATATCCAGGTAAAATGTCTGTCTGAATAACTAAAAGAGACAAAATAATTTATGAAATTCAAAGTATAGCACTAGGTTAGTAAAAGTTCAAGGAGGTGAATTAAGACTTTATTTTATCTTAAATAGAATTATATACCTTCCATAATCTAAATAATAGGTGTACTCAGGAAACCCTTAAAAATCTGAAATCACCTGCATTATATCTTCAATCACCTAGTTATGTGTATTATGCCTGAAATGGAGGGAATTACATAAGCCATACTTAAGGCAATTAAACCCTACCACCACCACTGCTAGTCAAAGCAGGTGGGCAGAGCCATTTAAAGCCAGTTGGGCCTTCTAATTGGATTAATTTTATGAGTTTTAAGTGCTGAGTTAAAACTTGTTCCCTCTGTGAATGAAGCAGCTCTTCATTACAGTAAATTTAACATTAGCTGTGTCATGTTACCAGCTAAACCAAAAACCACCATCTAAAGTGCTGGCACTTGGCTCTAGCCAAAGCTCAGGCAAAATAAATTACATATGCATCAAGAAGGCAGCTGGCTGTCCCTTGATGGATGGATGAGCCCATTTGGAGTGTTGCATCCTGCTCTGGGTCCCCAGGGTAAGAAGGGTGTGGAGGG